>NW_012116199.1:1261913-1284047 GCF_000951035.1 Colobus angolensis palliatus
TGTTCCTGTACAGTTCCAGACTCAGCGCGTCCCTCTCCTTCCTTAACTCCTCGATGTACTGCAAATAGAGAAAGGTGAAGTCAGGACAGAGCAGGCAGAGCAGCGGCTGGCCGACCAGGAACAACAGCCACGGTGACTCCTCCACACACCACTCCCCACTCCCAGTCACACCTGACATGCTCTCAAGGCACTTCCAAGCCCACAGTCTCATTTGTTTTTCTTTCTTTGTTTTGTTTCTTTCTTTTTCCTTTTGTTTTTGTTCGTTTTTTGAGGCAGAGTTTGGCTGTTGTTGCCCTGGCTGGAGTGCAATGGCACAATCTTGTCTCACCACAACTTCTGCCTCCCAGGTTCAAGTGATTCTCCTGCCTCAGCCTCCTGAGTAGCTGGGACTACAGGCATGTGCCACCACACCCGGCTAATTTTGTATTTTTAGTAGAGACAGGGTTTCTCCATGTTGGTCAGTCTAGTCTTGAACTCCCAACCGCAGATGATCCGCCCACCTCGGCCTCCCAAAGTGCTGGCATTACAGACGTGAGCCAGAGCACCCGGCCCTCATTTGTTTTCACAGAACTCAGTAAAGGTGGAAGGGACAGGGAAAGAGACTGAATTTACAGCTGGCTAACAGGGGCGCAGAGAGATCAGATAATATTGCTATTGTTGTTACTGTTGTTACTACCACTGTTGGAACCTTTACTGAGTGCTTCACCAGGCACTGCGCTAACAGTCCCATTTAATCCTCACAGCCTCCACAGGAGACGGTTACCATTATGACCTCTATCGTGTAGATGGAAAACATGGGGTATTAAGGGTTAAGTGCTTGCCTAAGATCACTTAGAGCTGGGGTTTCAACACCCAGGTATATCTGATTCTCTAAGCCCATTCTTTCACTGGGGGTGGGGGCACAGGTAAGAAGGAGGACATTAATCCTTTGTTGACATTTTGAAAGGATGATATGTTCGAATAGTCCAAAACTCAGAAAGTACAGAAGGGAAATATCTCCCCCCAACACTGTTCCTCTCTCCTGAGTTTTTCATGATCCTTACACACATGTTTTATGCATATTACCATAATACATACACACACACACGTGCTCCCTCTCTCAACACAAATAATAACATCCTCAAGCTACTCTTCTGTACCTTTATGGTACAAGTACCCTAACCGCCACTTAGGACTTGGCCAAGGCCACAGCCAAGTATGGGCAGGGCGGGTACTTGGCCTGCGAGCTCTATGTCCAGTGCTCGCTCCCCACAGCACCCCCCAACTCACCCACAGCAGCTGACTCAGCCCCAGTTGGCCTCCGACAACCACACACAACAGCAGCAAGAAATGGCCACGCTGTCTTCTGGGCAGGACACTCCATCCGACAGAAGGGACTTTGAGGCTCACTCCTCCATCTGCGAAGCCGGGCTCCCAGGGGACGGGGCAGCTGGACTCACCCTGCTTTCTTTTTCTGTGTAGCGACAGCAGAGAGGGCCCGCTCTAACTCTCCTGCAAACTTCCATGAATCATGCAGGCGGCTGACCAGATCTCTGGACTCTCCTGGAATGAGAGACATTCAGATGCGGCCCAAAGGACTCCCCATAAAGGCCTGTCAAAGTGCCAGGTTGAAGGATGACGGGGTGCCAGATTCCCACCTTCCATCTGCTGGACGGCATGCTGGCTGTAATAGAGTGCCGTCGGAAGCTCCGTTTTCTCACATGTAAGGATTCGTATGGTATGAACCGGGCCTTTGGGAGAAAAGACAAGCAAGTGCTGAAAGAGAAGCAAAGAAACCTTCTCCAGAGGACAGGAGGGAACTTCACACCCTCCACTCACCTCTACCTCCCTCCTTAGGGCATCCTGATGTTGGTGGCTTGCCTTCTTTTCCTATGGAAAGAGGAAGACAGAGTTTTCACTGGGAGCTGGGGGGTGGGGCAGACATGGCACAGCAGCGTGTCATGAAGGACCTGTACTGTCACATGGAAAACCGCCCATGCAGCTGCTGTTCCCGCCCACTCCAGGACAGGCGCGGGGCTGGCTTTCACTTTAAAAATTGTACTACATCAATTGAGGTACAAATCCTATTAAAATGGAAATCTTATAATGTGCTTGATGATTGATAAAGCAGACTATATTATCCAACATTCCAATGAGATAAAATAATCACAATCATTTCTCTTTTTTGGAAAAACTTTCTCTTATTCTCCTACATTATTGTTAAGGCTTTTTTGTTTAAAAAAAAAAAACAAGAAACCTGTCTAACATCCTTAAAAACACAAAGCTTTTGAGCCAGGCGTGGTGGCTCACGCCTGTAATCCCAGCACTTTGGGAGGCTGGGGTGGGTGGATAACCTAAGTTCAGGAGTTCAAGATCAGCTTGGCCAACATGATGAAACCCTGTCTGTATTAAAAATACAAAACTAGCTGGGCACGGTGGCAGGTGCCTATAGTCCCACCTACTTGGGAGGCTGAGACAGGAGAATCCCTTGAACCTGGGAGGCGGAGGTTGCAGTGAGCCAAAATCATGCCACTGCACTTCAGCCTGGGCTACAGAACAAGACTCTGTCTCTAAATACATACCTACATACACACATACACAGACACACATACACACACACACACACACGGAAAGCTTTCCATTTAACAAGCACTCAACGTTCTTTACAAGTTTAAAACAAATACAGGATCGTTCTAAAATAAGGCTAAATGCTAAGTGATGGGGGAGAGAAAAAGGACATAAGTAACTCCCACTCTCATGAGGTTAATCACTAAATCCTATTTTTCTAGAATCACCTGGCCTCTCTAAGCCCTGCAAAGGAAACTGCATTTCTCACTCGATACTTGGCTGTGACTTGCAATCGTGAAAACCAAGAGCTGTGTTCTGTCACTGTGTCCTGCTTGTTACCTGGGATCAAGGGTTGATTTTTCATGATTTGCTCCATTACCTGTGTGCTCCTTATCCCAGACCAAACTAAGCTTTTTTCTAGAGTTCTACAATTTACAGTTAGTAGATAAGAGTGGTTCTCAAAAATATAATCTCTGAACCAGGAGCACCAGGGAGTGTCTTATAGATGTAAATTCTCAGGCCCACCCTAGACCTGATGAATCAGAAGCTCTGGAGTAGGGCCCAGCAGTCCATGCTGCAATAAGCCCTCCAGGTGTTCGGGAACCGCTGGCATACAGCAGGTAGAAAAATGTGTTTCCTTCTGTAGGTCCAAAGCCAGGGATACTATATGTTCTGTCTTGATATGAAAAAATGACATGCAATTAAAAGACATAAATCTCCTTCCTAATTCTACCCCCTAGCCAATGTGTTTTATTTTTAGGAGTTCAAATAGAAAGCGAATGGCAATCAGAGATTTCATCTGAAAAGTATGTTTACAAGTATCAGGTCTCATCCAGCCTCATCTCATCCAGTATCATTTATATCATCTTACATCTAATATTGTAGAAAAGGATCTTCACAATGTAAGACTCAGGCACACTAGGAGTTCTATGATAAAAGACCAACTAGATCCAAACTTACTAGAGAAGAAAAGTGGAATCACTGGCTATATTTTCAAATTGCATTCAACAGGAAATTAAAGTTTTGAATTGTTTTCACCTTCATTCTTCCAAGTTAATAGAATTCAACCAGAACACTCCATTCTTCCAATGCCTCTAGCCAGGCAAAGTTTTACTGTATTGCTTCCTGCTTTTCAATGGATGTAAAGCAGAGTCCTGGTAGGCACATTTTGTATACTTGCAAAGATGCAAAACTTAACAGATTCCTCTGTTTGGTATTAAAACAAAAGTCCTGTAAACCTCAGATGGTGAGTGTAATACTTCAGCACTAGCATGAAAGCCTCAAATACAAAAAAATACCAAGAACATCTCTAGCAAACAAGATAAGCTCTTGGCCGGGAGCAATAGTTCACGCCTATGCTCCCAGCATATTGGCAAGCCAAGGTGGGGTAAGTCAGGAGTTCAAGACCAGCCTGGGCAGCATAGCAAATTCACATCTGTACAAAAAATTTAAAAATTAGCTGGGCATGGCGGCACACACCTGTAGTCCTAGAGCTACTTGAGAGGCTGAGGTGGGAAAATCGCTTGAGCTCAGGTGTTTGAGGCTGCAGTAGCTGTGATCGTGCCACTGCACTCCAGTCAGGGTGACAGAGTGAGATCTAGATATTACATTCTGTCCTGCTCCTGTTTCCACTAAAATCACTAAGTTAAAATGTTTTCACTCAGCAGGATAAAAAGTGAAATTTGACTTTGGTGCTTTGCTAGCAAAAATAAAAAAATAAAGTGAAATGACAAATGACTTACTTGGAGAAAGTCTTGGTAACCTCAATGACAGATAAAAGGCTTGTATCCTTAGCCTATAAAGAAATCTTTAAAATTACTCAGAAAAAAAAATGAATGATTTCCAGCAGAAAATGGGCAATGGAGAAACCGGCCCTTCCCACAGGAATAAAAATGGCCAATGAGCATATGAAAAAGATTCAAAAGCACTAGAAATCAAAGAAATGTAATGAAAACAATGAGATGTGCTGCTTAAAGACTAGCAAAGATGACAAATGGAAGGGGGAATCTGGAGCTCTGTCCCTGTCGGTGGGAGTATAAACTGAACCAATAATCCTACAGGATCGTTTGAAGATTTCTTTTAAAATTCCTAAAACTGTTTTATATTATTTTCCTCTAGAAATTCTACTTCTATGAATTTGGTGCAAAAATCCTTACTAGAGTCCATTAAAATGTATATAGAGGGAAATTCAGCTCTGGGGTGGCAACGATTCACTTAACATACATGCAGCTATTAAAAATGATGATGCCAGGATAGATTTCTCCCATAGAAACATGCTTAAAATATAGTCAGTGACAAAAGACCATATATTACAATTCTCCTTTTTAAAATGCTTCTAGGTGTAAAAAGTGTAAAAAGCAACAAACCAGAATGTTTTGAGTGGCAAAATTGAAGATTATTCTTTATATTTTGTCATCCAAATTATTACAAAAAGAATGTGATTTCCTTTATAATCAGGGAGATTATATTTACATTTCTTTTCTTTTTCTTCTTTTTTCTCCTGTATGTATCCCATGTAGGCTAGAGCGCTTAAATCCCTGCCTCTCGAGGGAAATCAGCCCATTTTCAGGGCATGCAGTACACAAAGCTGCCCCATCCTCCCTTTACTTTTTTAATTAATTAATTAATTTATTAATTTATTTATTTATTTTGAGATGGAGTCTTACTCCGTTGCCCAGGCTGGAATGCAGTGGCGCATCTCAGCTCACTGCAACCTCAGTCTCCCGAGTTCAAGCGATTCCCCTGGCTCAGCCTCCCGAGTAGCTGGGACTACAGGCATGTACCACCATGCCCAGCTAATTTTTATATTTTTAGTAGAGAGAGAGTTTTACCATGTTGGACAGGCTGGTCTCAAACTCCTGACCTCAAGGGATATGTCTGCTTTGGCCTCCCAAAGTGCTGGGATTACAGACATGAGCCACTGTGCCGGGCCTGTCATATGATTTCTAAACATTTCAGTGACATTTCAATTAAGTTAAATTCAATTCTTACTGACCTGATCTCTTATCCTCTGTTTAATGATATCTTCCAGTTGAAAGGTGTTTCCTCTGTAATCACAGGTGCTAAAGGAAATACAACATGTATTCATTAGGTCCACTAAACCACTGATTCTTGCATTGTAGTCCTTAGACCCTCAGCATCAGCAACACGTTGGAACTTGTTAGACACGCAGATTCCTGGGCCAGCCCCACACCTCCTGAATCAGAAAGTGGGGAAGAGGGACAGCTATCTGTGCTTTCATAAGCCTTGAGATGCTCCCTGGAGTTTGAAAACTACAGAACTAGAATACGTGTGGTAGTAAGTGCTCATACTTTATCCCAGGTACCTAGGGACTCTTCCCCTCTTTTCCATTCTCTTTTCCATTGAAATAAAATAAGAGCTCATTTTGACTTAATGGGCATAAGAAAGAAGGCAATGAAATGACCAGGGTTTCAAGTAAGAGTTCAAAATTTAATCAGTGGACAGTGACAGGATGCAAGTCTTCTAAACAGATTACGGCAAGAAAGCTGATTATAATCTATATGTTAGGTATCATTAGTGTATGGACATTAAATTTTTGGGTAGATCAATGGTATTGTGATTATATAGGAGAATATCCTGGTTCTTAGAAGATAGCTGCAAAAGCGCCTAAGAGTGAAATGCTCTGATACTGGCAATTTACTTTGAAATGATTCAGGGGTTAAAAGGGCACATATACAATCTTTCATAAGCGGAAGAGAGAAAAACAAATATGACAAAACGTTAACTAGTGAATCCAGTTGAATAGCATACAGACGTTCACTGTATTATTTTATCAACATTTCTGTGTTTACAAGTTTTTAAACTAAAAAGTTGAGGGAAAAGAAGCATCACCCCAAATCTTTCTATGAAATGGAAACATAGAAAAAGCACAGAAGTGAACACTTTGCAGAAGAGGGCCCCGCACCCATCCGGACAGTATGGTCACAGCGCAGGGTCTCCTCCAGGAGGCTATTCTCTGGTCTCTTCTATACTGTCACTGCCCCCTGACACTGCCGAGGCTTTTTTCTAACAACTCTTTTTCTAAAGATATAATTTTTTCATTCATCTAAGAAAGAGACAAAAGAATTAGTATACACTTAGAAAACAAAAGTACATTTATACTTGTGTAAAAGCGAAAAATACTTCGAAAAGTGGGGAAGCAAGAAATGTACTGTTCTACAATTCTGCTCTGTTCTTACCATCTTTTTCTTCTGCCAGTGACTTCCTATTCCTGCTGACTACGGTGGGGTGAGCTGCAAATAATTTCTTCTCCTCATTGATTTAAAATGTCATGTTTATAATATACTAACTTCCCTCAGAAGCATTTGGGTTTATTTCTGGGCTCTATTCTACTCAAGTGATCCGTCTGTTCACAAGCCACTATCAATTTTGATTATTAGAGCATCCTAAAGTTAAGTAATATATTGTTGGAGATGGAGTCTCTCACTCTGTCACCCAGGCTGGAGTGCAGTGGTATGCAGTGGTATGATCTAGATTCATGGCAAGCTCCACCTCCCGGGTTCACACCATTCTCCTGCCTCAGCCTCCTGAGTAGCTGGGACCACAGGCGCCCGCCACCACCCTCAGCTAATTTTTTGTGTTTTCAGTAGAGATGGTGTTTCAGCGTGTTAGCCAGGATGATCTTGATCTCCTGACCTCGTGATCCACCCACCTCGGCCTCCCAAAGTGCTGGGATTACAGGCATGAGCCACCACGCCAGGCCGAGTAATTCTTTGATTAGAATATTAGTATTTGATGGAGGCTGAACCTTTTGACTCTAAACTCAAATTCTTATTATCTGTAACTTCTAAAAGACAACAATTATGACTTCAGTGTATAAAATGCCAGCTTTTTCAGCTACCTTAGAGAATTCTCTTATTTTCCCAATATAGAATCAGTTTATCCATTCGGTTTTCTCTCCAAACACTAATGTTTTCATTTTAGTATCCCTAATCTTTTTTTTTTTTTTGAAACAGAGTCTCGCTCTGTTGCCCAGGCTGGAGGACAGTTGCACCATCTCAGCTCATTGCAGCCTCAGACTCCCAGGCTCAAGCAGTCCTCTCACCTCAGACTCCCAAGTAGCTGGGACCACAGGTGCATATAACATGCCCAGCTCATTTTGTATTTTTTTTGCAGAGATGAGGTCTCACCACGTTGCCCAGGCTGGTCTCAAACTCCTGAGCTCAAGTGCTGGGAGCTCCTGAACTCCCAAAGTGCTGGGATTACAGGTGTGAACCACGGCTCCTGGTAGTTTTCCTAATCTCTTATCTTTTGTAGTTTCACTGGCTTATGTGATTAATAACTGTTAGTGTTAATTAACAGGGATAACTGTAACACTGGACCTTTTATCTTATTCCGGATCTTAAAGGGATGTTTGTAGAATTTCACCCATCATGCATGATGGCAGCTTTTGGCTAGATGTATTTATAATCCACTAGGAGTAAAAAAAAAAAATTAGAAATAAATATTGAATTTTATCAAATGTCTTTCTAACATATATGGAGGGAACCGTGTATTTTCTCCTTAACGTCTTGCAACCAGGAATCGTACCAGATCTTCTAATAGTGATTCCAAAGAATAAGGTTCATGTGGTTGTGCGGCATAATTTTTCCACTGGGCTGCGTCTGCATCACGAGTCATGAATGAGAGAGAGTGTGTTTTAATGCTACCTTTGTCAAGTACCTTTGTCAGGTTTGGGTTTTCATGTTCTAACAGTTTCAAAAAAAAAGTTTGAAAGTTCTACTTGATTCTTTATATGTGGAAATTGCAATAAATTATTTGTGATTTACTGAAAACTTCACTTGAAGGTCTGATTTAATTTCAAAGCAAAACCAAACCTTTTTTTCTTTTTTGTGGGGGGAGGGTGGGAGGAGTGGGATGGGAGGACGCCAACTCATTGATACTTTATGTTTTTTTTCCTTAGAATTTATCTTCTAAGGACAATCTGACAATGATGAATTTAATTTAGATTTGCAGATTTTAAAAATAATTCTTTTGATATTCTTGTTATCGTTTATTTGCCTATTCTCCAGCTCTGTTGCCCAGGCTGAAGTGCCACAGTCCATAGCTCACTGTAGCCTTGAACTCCTGGACTCAAGCGATCATCCCCTATCAGCCCCTCGAGTAGCAGAGACTATAGGCTCACGCTACCACATCCAGCTAATTTTTAAAAATTTAGTGGAGACGAGGTTTCACCATGTTGTCCAGGCTGGTCTCAAACTCGTGGGCTCAAGCAATCCTCCCTCCTCAGCCTCCCAAAGTGCTGGGATTACAAGTGTGAGCTACTATGCCTGGCACTATTCTTATTTTTATTATAATAAAATTTTAAGATTGGACAAATAACATAGCCAAATTATTGGAGCCAGACTACATCTACTAAAATTAAATGAAATTTCACTTGTCTGAAATCACGACATACTTTGGAAGATATGTTTGTCATGGTATTAATTAAAATTACGATTTTTTGGCACTCACCAAAATCTGTGGAGCACCTTAAAGACACAGGCGGTATCCTCCAGAGCAGTGAAAACAGTCACAAGAGGCTCTCAGGCAGCTTTGTCAGGAGAGACATGCTATACATATAAAGACATAAGGAGTGAGAACACAGGCCCCAAATTGAAAGCTATAGGCTGGATAATGCAGGCACTGATTTGTAAAAATCAGATCTTCCCGTATGGCATCTCTATATAGCGTGCTTTTGCTTTAGAGAGTAGCAGCAAGATTTTCGGTTTTCTGTTTGTCTGTTTTAAGGCAGGATCTTGCTCCACCACCCAGGCTGGAGAGCAGTGATGTGATTGTAGCTCACTGCAGCATCGACCTCCTGGGCTCAAGTGATCCTCCCGCCTCAGCCACCCAAGTAGCTGGACTACAGGCACATAGCACCATGCCCCACTAATTTTTCTATCTTTTGTAGAGACAAGGTCTCACTATGTTTCCCAGGCTGGTCTTGAACTCCTGAGCTCAAGTGATCCTCCCGTTTCAGACTACCAAAGTGCTAGGATTACAGGCGTAAGCCACTGCACCTGGCCAAGATATTTGTTTTCAAAGAATGGTTAATAGTTATAAGAAAAATAGGGAAGGCTGAGGCACAGTGGCTCACGCCTGTAACCTCAGCACTTTTGGAGGCCGAGGCTGGAGGATCACCTGAGGTCAGGAGTTCAAGAACAGATTGGCCAACATGGTAAAACCCCATGTCTTCTAAAAATACAAAAATTAGCCAGGCATTGTGGAAAGCACCTCTAGTCTCAGCTACTCAGGAGGCTGAGGCAGAATCACTTGAACCCAGGAGGCAGAGGCTTCCGTGAGCCGAGATTGCACCACTGCACTCCAGCCTAGGTGACAGAGCAAGACTCCATCAAAAAAAAGAAAAGAAAAATAGGGAATATTTGTTAGTAGTCTGTCAGCTCCACAATCATGTCAAGCATATTAAAACTTCCTTAAATTCCTAATTATCTTTTCCTGTCTTTTTTCAAAAGAGGATTTAACTTCATCAGAATTTTTGTTTACATTTAAAACACCTGCATCTTCAGTTGCCTCACCATCTGGCAAAGCAAAGGTCACTCTTTTCAAGCTTTCTTTACATTGTTTACTGTCTTCACTTTCTTCCAGGTCATCATCTTCATCCCTACAATACCAAAACTCTCATCAAAAGAAGTATTCTGCTTTCTATTAGAAAAACAAAAGGAAACATATTTTCCCTTAATGAAGTTCTTCTTTTATATGCCTAATGCAACCAAATACTCAGAACTTCCAAAATCATTCAGGTATTAAGGAAGAGAAGGTATCATTTCAGTGAAATGCTATGGAAGAAACAGAACAAAAAGTGTCCAATATATAGAAAATAAATTATTCATCAATCTACAATAAAAACTTCCTATCTCACAAAAATAACAGGATTTTGGGGGCACAAAACCAAATCAAAGTTCCTGGTAGGAAAAGTTTGATTGCTACTGCCAGTAATATTTGTTCTTCATTAACTGACCTCTAATGTCCCTTTAAATCCAGAGACTTTTCTCTGGCTATCTTGAGAATATCTGATAGGAGAGAATCTAACTTCTTAAAACAAACACATGTGAAAACCACAAGTACAAATACATAATTGGGCAATTCCAGCTCACATTGCAAAGGATGGTTCAAAATACTCACATTTCAGAAATGCTTAGTTATTCTGCTTCTTCTTCAGCAATTTCATCATCTTGCTGGAACCTAGCTCATCATCATGATCACTTGCTATGTCTTCATCACTTTCAACTGGATCCAAAAATTCTTTGTACTTCATATTTCTGGAACTTTTTTTTTACCTGACTAAAATAAAAAGATTTTTAAAACTATTAATTATGAATAGAAAAACACATCATTAACACATGCATATATATTTGTATGTATACTGTATGTCTACATTACTTTCTAACTTAATAATACTATAAGCCAAAAATAGTTATTAGGTGAAATTGGCAATTAAAAACACTACCATAAAACGATTAGAGGAACAAATGAAACATAAACTGAATGGAAGTACAGATTCATTTATAACTGGTAAGATAGAGCACAGTATTTCTTAGCTGTAAATCTTCCAACTACAATTACATCTCTCCTAGGAAAACAGAACAAAAGCTAATTTGAGGAGGAAGAAAGTGCTCTCTCCTCTCTCAAAACTTTTAAGTTTTTTACTTCCAAACAGTCCCCCTTCACCTTCATCAGAATCACTATCTTAAAAAACAATCAGTATCATCCACCTCATCATCGTCATCATTTTTTCATTCCTCTTCGTTTTCTCTGTTTTCTAAATAAGCCTTCGTTTCAAAGAGTTGGAAGAGTTTCTCATCTACTATGGACTTGTCTCTTGGTTTCCCATGTCCTTTGTTTTGTACCTTGCTCTGCTGTTCCAAAATTTGTTGATATCAAAGTCAAGGTCAGAATCCTCATCACTGAAAACTGGGCTTTTTCTCAGATCGAATTTGCTTGAGTTTGCTCTCTCACTCCCTTCAGGATTGTCACCGCCCACATTTGACACTTCCTCCTCCTCCTCTAAATCTTCTAGGTCCTCCTGGCTATCAGCCTCTATCTCTGACCCATCCTCTTCACACTCCTGTTCACTCCCTGGGAGAAGACTGATACCTTCATCTTTGTTTCACTCACTGCATCTGGCAGCATTGTAAAATTGGTTCATTTTGCAACTCCAATTGTTGCAAAGTCTGCCCATCATCAAAACTTCTATCACAAGTTTTTGTCAAGTGCTTCCATGGATCCTACCACTCTCCAATATTTTATTAAAGTCATGAAGCACTTTTGTTAAAGAAGTGAATTTTGATGCCAATCCATCTTGAATCCTATTGGGAGGAATTAAATGAGATTTAAAGTTATAGGTAATAATTTCACAGCCCTCTTAATTAAAAGAAAAATAAAAACCCCAACTCTTCTGTAAAATCAAATTGGAATGAAGTGTAAGAATACATTCTGGCCCCAATAACATATAAGCTGATGAGCCACAATGGTATCTAAAACCTGTCAGCCAAGTATTTGTGAATCAGCTGTATAGATTTTAGGCAGGAAAAGCATTACAAATTGATTTGCTTGGAGATATATAGTGAATTAGCCTTAAATTATCAACTCTGCACCACTCCATTCATTCATTCCCTTATTCCTTCAGTGATCAACATTTACTTTGGCTACAGTGGTCAAGGAAAACCTCTCTTAGATGTGACATCTGAGATGAAACCTACAGATAACAATGGTCTTAAAAGATTGGGAAACATGTATTCCAGGCAGAAGAAACAGCAAGAACAAATTCTCTAAGATGCAATTGAGCTTGGTAAGCCTGAGGAATAAAAAAGTGCCCATGGCTAGAGTGTGAAGGAGGCAGAAGGTGAAGTGGGAGAGACTGATGGCAGCCAAATTCTGCAGGGCTCAAGGGTAAGAGTTTGCCATTTTAAGTGTAATAAGAAAACAAGAGAAGATTTTAAGCAGAAGGATGAAATGATGATTTACACGAAGGAAGAAGAAAGTGAGGAAGGAAGAGGAGAAAAGTAGAATGATTAGAAGGTTGATGCAGCATTCCAGGAAAAGGATGATGGTGATTTAAGCTGGAGTTAGAGCAGTGAATATGCTGAGTACTGTTTGGAGGTAGAACTGACAGGATTGCTAAGGAATTAGATACAGAATAGAGAAAAACGAACACATCAAAGTAGCAGCCTAGTTTTATGTGTGAGCAACTGGAAAGACAGAACTGCCATTTACTGCGATAGGCAAGGCTTGAGTGGTGGGACATGGCGAAAGGACTTCAGGGGATGACAGAGTATAGGTGGGTAGAAACAACATTCTACTCTATTTTGGACACACTGAATTTGCGATGCTGACAGTACCAAAATTTTAAAAATCGTTAAAAGCCATGTGTGCTACTGAATTCCAAATAAGCTCAGTCTGTAGTTGCTGTCAGCTGGGGACTCAAGGGAGAGGTTGGGGTTTGAAATACAAATGAGTCATGATTTTTTAGATCATGTTTGAAGTTCTTCAACAAAATGCACATAAAACGCTTGTGCTGGGAAGAGACATGAAAGTTCTAATTCTCAAGAAGCTTAGTTGGGGTGGACAGACAAGTGACAAGTTTGTACTTTCAATGAAGTATGATGACAGCTAAACACTGAGTGCTTTAGGAGCACATAGGCGGAAGGAGAAACCAACACAGTTTGTAGGGGGGGCGATGGGGGCCGAAATAAGCCTCAAGGGGAGCTTCTACGCGTTAATAACTGAGATTAGGTTGATTTCAATAACATTCAACTGGGAGAGTCATATGTAAAAATTTTAACAATTTTTAAATTTTTGATAGTCTAGGAAAGTAGAAACTCTGAAACGTGGGGAAAGTGATTTACATTTCCGCTTACCCTCCTCCAGCTACACAATTTGACAGGGGTCGGTAACCCGCATCCACTTGAGACCCCGATCGCACCCCGAGCCCCGGATCTGCGCACTTATGTGAGGATGCACTCCGACCAGCCAGTGGCTTTGCGGACCGGTCAGACGCCGCTACAGGGTCTGTCAGCGCCAGGCCGGGGCCATGGCTGGCTGCAATTCCCTACACAACCGCTGCAAGCCAAACAAGAGAGCCCCAGGAAACCGCACCGCAAGGACGCCCCTACCGCAACTTGGAGCTCAGAGCCGAAAGTTCCACCCCGCAGCTTCCGGACTCACCCCCAGCCGGAGCCAATGGCAGCGCGGGCGCTTTAGTCTGTGCACGGAGGCGGGAAACAAAAACTGCCACGGGTCAAGGCAAGCGCCTTTGAACTGTCTCCAAACTTAGTTTTCTACTTCTCAGGGACTCACAAGGGGTGGCGAGTCCTGGCTTTAATTTCTAATTTAGGTAAAGGGGGTGTTATAGGCAGTAGTTAATCAGCGGCCTTCGCCACGCCCCCTGCCGGGTCGCCCCGCCCTCCACCGCGCACCTGGCTGGGTCAGCGCTGGTGGGGACACAGCTGAGCGGGCGCACGCAGCTGCTGCTGCTAACGCCTTAGGTGAAAACCGGGCGCCAGCGAAGGTCGCCGTGGGTCGGGTCCCATGGGAACGGAGGCCAGGGGGAGGCCTCAATGTGGCCAAACCACCTTGGCGATGCGCTCTGTCCCCCCGGGCGGGTTCCGCGGCCACTGCTGGCACCTAGGGAGAGGGTACCTTCCAGAAACGCCTCAGCTTAGCGCGGGGATGGCCTTCTTGTGCATGAGCCCCACTGCCAGCCAGGAGCTGTGCGCCCTGGGCGCTGCACCTTCCAGTTTGTGGGCCGCAGAGGCGGGGGATCTTGCCCACCGGGTCTGACAGGGCAGGGACGGAAGTAAATGGAAGCTGGTAGGTAAGTGTTATTTTACCGCGCACCCATAAAGAGGTTGGGGAGAAACAAGACAGGAGAACAAGTCCTGTTTTTTTTAAAAAAAAATTCGGCCGGGCACGGTGGCTCAAGGCCTTAATCCCAGCACTTTGGGAGGCCGAGGCGGGCAAATCATGAGGTCAGGCCTGGCTAATACAGTGAAACCCCGTCTCTACTAAAAAATTATTAAAAAAAAAAAAATTAGCCGGGCGTGGTGGCGGGCGCCTGTAGTCGCAGCTACTCCGGAGGCTGAGGCAGGAGAATGGCGTGAACCCTGGAGGCGGAGCTTGCAGTGAGCCCAGATCTCGCCACTGCACTCCACCATAGGCGACAGAAGGAGACTCCCTCTCAAAAAAAGAAAAAAAAAGTACAATTTAACAGCAATGATCACATTCACTGAGTTCATGTGACCATCACCTTTATCTATTTCAAAACATTTTCACTGGCCGAGTGTGGTGGCTCACTCCTGTAGTCCCAGCACATTGGGAGGCCAAGGTGGGAGGATCACTTGAGGCCAGGAGTTCAAGACAAGACTAGCCTGGGCAACATGGCAAAACCCTGTCTCCAAAAAAATACAAAAATTAGCCAGGCGTGGTGGCGCATGCATGTAGTTCCAGCTACTCAGGAGGCTGAGGTGACAGGATCACCTGAACCTGGTGGGGGGATGAAGGTTGCAGTGAGCCGTGATCATGCCACTGCACTCCAGCCTGGGCCACAGAGCCAGACCTTGTCTCAAAAAGAAAAAAACATTTTCATCACCCCAAAAGGAAACCCCATACGTATTAACCAATTGCTTCCCGTTCCCTCCTCCCTCTAGCCCTTGGCAACCACTATTCTGCTTTCTGTCTCTATATTACCTATTCTAGATATTTTGTATAAATGGAAGTATATAATATGTGACCTTTTATGTGTGGTTCTATCATTTGATAAAATGTTTTTGATGTTCATGTTGTAGCATGTGACAGTACTTCATATCCAGATAACGTTCCGTTGTATGGAAGTGAGTAATATTTCACCGTTCAGCTATCAGAAATCCTGCTGCTGTGAACATTAGCGTACGAGTTCTTGTTTGAGTTCTTATTCTTAATTATTCAGGGGTATGTAGGAATGGAATTGCTGGGTCTTGGGAGAACTGTTTAACTTTTTGAGGAACTTTTTTGGCAATTTCCCCCTTGCTATTCTCCTGATAGTGAGTTCTCACAAGGTCTGGTTGTTTAAAAGTGTGATCCCTCTCACTTCACTCTCTTCCTACTACTCCAGCCATGTAAGACATTGACTCCTCTTTGCCTTCCACCGTGGTGGTCAGTTTCCTGAGGCCTCCCAAGCCATGCTTCCTGTACGGCCTGTGAAACCATCAGCCAATTAAACCTCTTTTCTCTGTAAGTTACCCTGTCTCAGGTAATTCTTTATAGCAATGAGAGAACGGACTAATATACCTAATGACTAATGTTGTTGAGTATCTTGGATGCTTGTTGGCCATTTTTGTACCCTTATCTCTTTTTTGTATTTTTGACTTTTTAATTTTAGTGGGATTTTTTTGAGACACAGTCTCACTGTCACACAGGCTGGCCTCAAACTCCTGGGCTCAAGCAATCCTCCTGCCTTGGCCTCCCAAAGTGCTGGGATTACAGGTGCCAGCCACCGTGCCTAGCTGTTTTTGTATTTTTGAGACAGGTCTCACTCTGTTGTCCAGGCAGTGGTGCAGTCATGACTCAGTGCACCTGGACTTCCCAGGCTCAAGCTATCCTGCCACCCCAGCCTTCTGAGCAGCTGGGACTACAGGCACGTGCCACCATGCCTGGATAATTTGCCTTATTTTTTGTAGAGATGGGATCTCACTATGTTGCCCAGGCTGGTCCTGAACCCTTGGGTTTAAGCAGTCCTCCTGTCTCGACCTCCCAAAGTGTTGAGATTATAGACATGAGCCACCACACCCAACCCTTCATTTTGAAGAAGCCGAATTTTTGAATTCTGACTGAGTTCACTGTATTTTTTTCTGTCCTGTTCCTAGAATTATGCTTTAGGAACCAACTAAAGACAATAAAAAGCGATATTTTCTTTCTCAAAACAGTTCACATCTCTTGAGATAAGATAAATCTATATCGCCTCAAAGTCTTAATTTTTACAATATGTGAAGACATTGTTATCTTTCTAACATAAGAAAGAGATTTTGTTTTCTCTTGAAAGGAAAAAGAAGCAGTCATTCTAGTAAACTGTTTTCTCCTCACACTTAGAGCCAAATGATGAGGAAGTTATGGAGAAAAATCGACTACAATGAGGTTTTCTATAATGTGAATTGCCTGAACTTCTGTTTCAGGGCCAGAGGTTATGCATATCACTAAAGCATGGGATAGACAAGTTCACTTCACTTGGACATCTTGTAATTTGTTCCTCTAACATTTCTATATGTTCCGTATTTAATGCTAGGATGCCTATCAAGGAACCTCCAGCTGACCTGTCTTTTACAGAAGTGACAGTGTCAAGAAGAATTCAGAAACATCTGAACTCAATATTTGCATAATTTTAAGTTTCATAGATGAAACTGCTTCTTTTTGTTTGTTTGTTTGTTTTGAAACAAGGTCTCACTGTCGTCCAGACTAGAGTGCAGTGCCAGGATCACAGCTCAGTACAACCTCCACCTCCCGGGCCTAACTGATCTTCTCACCTCAGCCTCCCAAGTAGCTGGGACCACAGGTATCTGCCACCATGCCTGGCTAATTGTTTTTTTTTGTTGTTGTTGTTTTTTGTAGAGACAGTGTCGCTTTGTTGCTCAGGCTGATCTTGAACTCCTGGTCTCAAGGAATTCTTCCACCTCAGCCTTCCAAAGTGCTAGGATTACAGGTGTGAGCCACCGCAGCACCCAGCTACCAAAACTACTTAGTGTGCATATTACACTGAAGTTCACTGACCCTATCTACAGTTCTTTTCTTTTTTTCATTTATTAGATTGCAAGAAATACAATTTTTAAAAATACAAATAGATTCTATATTGAACTTTCATTGCAAATTGCACACACAGTAGAAATACAAAGAAGGGAAGAGTAGCTTGGTCAATGATTTTGTTGGTTGTTAGTGGCTTTCGTTTTGGTTTGGTTTTTTGAGACAGAGTCTCGCTTTGTCACTCAGGCTGGAGTGCGGTAGTGCGATCTCGGCTCACTGCAACCTGCCTTCTGGGTTCAGATAATTCTGGTGCCTCAGCCTCCTGCGTAGCTGGGACTACAGGCATGTGTGACCATGCCCAGGTAATTTTTGTATTTTTAGTAGAGATGGGGTTTCACCATATTGGCCAGGCTGGTCTGGAACTCCTGACCTCAAGTGGTCTGCCCACCTCAGCCTCCCAGAGTGTTGGGTTACAGGCGTGAGCCACCATACTCAGCTGGTTGTTAGCATTTTGTATGTCATTAACAAAAAGAATGGCCTGAATTTATTGTGCACCTACTGTCTGGCAGTGTATTTATTTTTTTACACCAACTGTCTAATCTTCACAACAAGTCTGCAAGTTAGGTGCTTAGTGAGTAGTACCAGTATTTTTTAAAAACTGAAATAAAATAGAAAATATCAGAGCACATTACATCTAGAAAGCATTAGGTATTCTTTTTTTACAATTTAGTTTCAATTGTACATTTATGTATTTGTGTACCGGGTTGTAATCCACTTGGATTACATGGTAACAATGAGTCCACAGAATGGGGTATATATATTCATCTATTGGGAATGAGAGTCTTTGGATACTTCAGTGATACAGACTGCAGCGTAGCAGAAGACCATCTTAGGCTGAATTTTGCCCTCTACTGACTTATGATGTGTCAAATTTATGATCTTAAATAAGATGAAATAGTGTCACCTTAATTTTCTTGCTATCAAAAATTTCAGATAAGGAGCATTTTTTTTGTTAGCTGATGCTCTGTGATACTAGATACTGTTTAAAGTGTTTTTCATTAAGATCTAACAACTTGTTTAAATATGTATTTATTTTGCTATTTCACATCTTTTATTAAATGATATATTTTTACAGGATTATGTTTAAACCTCATACATGTGTATAATTTTCCTTCCGAGAGGAATCTGGCTCTTAAATTCCTGTGTTTTGGGAAATCGGGAAGCAGTGTTATACATGAGAAAAAGGCCTTGCAGCCTTCTTCAGTTACTGAGTGAAAGGAGGTTTCTTCACATTTAGAGGCAGTTCTGCCTCTAGTCCTTCAAAATTATACAACTGTCTTAAAAATCTGGTCTCAGAGGAAATCCTCATAATTTAAATACCCTCTTGATCTTTACTTGTTTTTCCCCAACATGTAGATACTTTCCTTAGGTGATAATCATTCAAGTAAAATACACATTAAAAGAGTACTCTGTGGTTATACGTTTAGTGAACTTATTACAAACTATAAGACAAAAATTGGGTGCAGGTAGAGAAAATTACCTGCTTTAAGAAGTATGTGTTGTTTCATTGTCACATTCAAACTGACCCCCTGTGAAACGCAGAGAATAGCATGTGATTCTGAATATACTGCTTCCTTTAACTATTACCAGTAAATATGAATCATTGTTTCTGTCAACCTGGGAAATACCGAGATGGAACTGCTCCATTCATTGGGAAGTGACAGTCCAGTTGCAGGTTCTCTGCAGAAAAATGAGGCTGGAGGAATGCATCACGTCTGCATTGAGGTATTTTAATTATTTTCATGCTTCGTATTTTAAATCTGTCTGTTACAAATGTCTTTTACTTCTTTTTTTTTTGGAGATGGAGTCTCGCTCACCAAGGCTGGAGTGCAGTGGCCTGATCTCAGCTCCCTGCAACCTCTGCCTCCTGAGTTCACGCCATTCTCCTGCCTCAGCCTCCCAAGTAGCTGGGATTACAGGTGTGCACCACTATGCCCAGCTAATTTTTATATTTTTAGTAGAGGCGGAGTGTCGCAGTATTGGCCAGGCTAGTCTCAAACTCCTGGCCTCAAGTGATCCTCCTACCTCGGCCTCCCAAAGTAGTGGGAATACAGGCGTGACCACTATGCCCGGCCTTTATTTACTTTATATATCTCACCTACTACTGCTGCAGTCTGCCAAAGAGAGGATGCGCTCAACCCTAACTTCTCCAAACCATCCCAAAGGGGAAGTTGGCTCCATGTCAACAGTGTTGTTTCTTTTAAAGACCATATGTCAACACACCAGATTATAGCAAAAGGATGTCGAGGGAGCAATATGAAAGCAAGCCTGAGAGTCCTGGAGAGAAGGTGGCAGAGCTGCCTTTTGAAGGTAGTCACTCCCTCAGACCCTGCTCTTCCTGCCTTGTTCCTCCAGTTGTCAGATTTGCTGTTGGGGCCCTCATGGGGCAGGAGGTGAGGCTGGACTGGGAGGGAGATGGAGAAGCTGCCAGAGGTTCTTTTGGATCTAGAATTGAGGCAGCAGTTCCAGCCAGGTCTGGAAGTGGGGGCTGTCCCCCAGTCCCCAAGGGAATGGTACTGATTCCAAAATGTGGCGAGAAGTCCCTGGTCGGGAAAAGGAGGTGTTTGCTCCCTTGAATCACCTGAGGCTCAAAGGCCCAAGGGGGAGAATGAGGCCAGCTCACTCCAGCTCCATCCCCTCCCTTTAACCCTGAGCTGGTCAGCCTCCCAGAATCCAGTCCCTTTTCCTAAGTGCCCTCCCTACAAAGTCTGCACAAAGCCGCGCTCCCTCGCACCAGCTCACCCCATACCGTCTCATCTTTCAGCAACCCCATGGGTTTGAACTTGAGATGATTCATTTTCCTAAAAGCCTCTTTGGGCTGAGGGAAGGCACGGGTGGCTCTGCGAGTTTTGAAGTGAGGGCTGCCTCTTCTCAGAGCTGCTGTGAGGGCCGGGGCCACCCTCCCAGGCGGTGTCTGTGGGCTGGGCAGCAACTTTGCCAGCAGCCTGGGTCATCCCCACTGGTCTGGGAGGCTGGGGGGCACCAGCTCCTACTCCCGATAGGGCCAAGTCACCTTCCTTACCTAAGAGCTGTCTTGAAGAGTGGGCACAGAGGAGCCAGCAACCTGGGAGGTGTAGACATCTGGGAGAACATCTACAGCTCAGTCTCAGAGAGAAGTCTCCAACACAGCTATTGTAGAGATGGCGAAACCAGGCTGAGAGGGAAGGGGCCTTGCCCAAACCACCAGGCCTGGAATGTTTTGAGCTTTGGGGGTGGATCTCCCAGGAAATGTGTTTTATGGTGCCACTGCCTCTGGTCACCCACCCCGAGGTGTGGCGGGCCTGGACAGACAGCTTGACTGAGGGCCAGGCTGGTGAAGCCAAACCTACCACTCAGGAAGGAGACCCAGACCTTCTCCAGACAGAGTTGAAATGTGAGGACTGCCTTCTTTGGGCCTCAGTTTCCCCACCTGAATTCCAAGGACCCTTCTAGCTCCTACACTCTGGGCCAAGCTTTTCCTCTGAGCCCCAGTCAGTCTAGAGGACCAGGGCTACATCTTCCTTGGACAGAGACCCACCATAGGGGCAGCAGGGGGTAGGGGTGGGGGTAGGCAAGGTTCCTGTAGGGAGGTGGAGCTGGCATCAGAGATGGTGTCCGCAGGCAGTGGGAGTATCGTGGCTCTGCTACTACTTGCTGGGTGACCCTGTGCCATTTCTTTCCCCACTCTGGACCTCGGTTTCCCTATCTGTTCTATGGAGATGAGATGCCTGCCTATGTATTTGGGGACTTGGAAGTGTGTGGCGAGTTGCAGTGTTTCTTAGGTGTGGTCCTAGGGCAGCCTACACCACCCCACAGAGATTTCCGGGCCCCACCCTAGGCTCACAGGACCAGAATCTCCGGGAATGAAGCCTGGGAACTTGCATTTACACAGGCATCCGGGTGATTCTGACATGATTGAAAACGCACTAATAGTATGTGCCAAGTTCTTTATAAAAGGTAAATTCATAGCTGCCTTTTACTAAACATAAATCTCACCTTCCCTTCCTCAGTAAAGGACACACACCCCAGTTGAAAGTCACTGTGCCTTTCCAGATGGAGAATCTGACCTTTCCAGTAAGATTCTGTTAACTGTTGCTTTCTGTAGTTTGTATTCCAAAACAAGGGGAATAGCTTTCCATTTTTCAATATAAATGTTGAGGTCAGATATGCTTTTTCAAACTGGACACACACTCACACAGTTTAGAATTTCAGCTATGGCTTCCTCTCAAATTATCAGCCCATTTCTGCCAGGGAGCAGTTTTTCCAGACAAGACCCTGGACAGAGGCTGGTAAGGCCCCCTCCTCATCCAGAACCACTAGATCATGACTGACCCCTAGAGGCGGCTTCTAACTGTCAGCCCGTGGGCTGGGATGTGACCCCCAAAGCTGCAGCAGAAGCTTCCGCCCATCCTGGGCCCCCCTGTCATCTGTGGGGAAAGGCCTGTTCCTTGTCTTCTGAGCCCAGCCGGCCTCACAGGCATTCCACAGATTGGAAAGTGGAAGCATGTGCTGTGCTTGACTGGGCTCTCCTGCACCCCTTTTTGGGGTGCGGCGGACTGCATTCTAGCCCCAGCATCCCTGCCATTTATTCCACCCCTCATCCCCACCCCCATACACACTCACAAGTACAAACAGGCACAGTCACGGGCACACACCGCCCTGGACAGCACCATTTCCAGCCTCGGCAGGGCAGTCTCCTTACAGGGAAGTTAATGAGGCACTAAAAAAGGCTCAGGGGACAGGGAGAACCTCTGTGGAGAAGAGCCTCCTAGACTCGGTTCTGCCTCTGACTTGATGGGGGTCCTTGAGAAAGTTGCT
>NW_012116199.1:1285137-1288047 GCF_000951035.1 Colobus angolensis palliatus
TTGTGGGAGGATGTAACTGACTCCTGAGCCTGGCGAGTCAGGCAGCCCCTCGCCAGCATCCCCAACCCCACCTCTGCAGCCCCCTCATTCCCTGATCCTCCCATCCACTCCCCTGCCCCAGCACTTTCCTCTGCTCACTCTCATCTCTTTTCCTGCTCCCAGGCTCGCCTGGTCACATGTTCTTCACTGTCCTCTGAGTCTCCCTCTTTCCAAGCCGCCTCCACTCTACTTGACACATTCTCTGTTAAGACACCACAGTACACAAGCTCAAGCCCCTGCACCTCACTTTTACTCCTAGACATGGGAGGGAGATGACATGGAGACCCAAACGCCACTTGGCAAGAGATCTGGGGTGTGCAGAGGGGCAGATCGGAGGCTGTGGAAGCTCCAGGAGCTCCCTGCAGGAGGCTGCATTTCAGCTGGCTATTGAATGTGGCTCTGAGCTGACACCTCTCCTTGAAGCTCCAGGCCAGGAGCCAGCTGCCAGCAGGACCCTCCATTTGGTGTCTCGGAGAAACCTTGCACTCTGTAGGCCTGTTTCGTAGGCAAATCACCACGTCAGACCCAGTTGTGCACCAAACCCGCGTTTGAGTCAGGGGCTCCTGCCCCGCACTGTGAGCACTCTGGATGAGCCAGTGCCGAGGGGAAAGAGCTCTGAATGCCAAACCAGGAGTTTCCACTCCACCTCCAGCTCTGAGAGCTGTGGGCAGGGAAGGGCGCTAGTCCAGTGTGCTGTAGAAAGACCCATCTGCCACTGTATGGCACATGGATGGTGGGGATAGAGTGTGGGTGGAGAGAACAGAAGGTGGACAGGGCGGGGGAGGCAGGGACATGGCTGTAGCCGTGGAGATGGGAGGACAGACAGGACTTGGTGGCCACTTGAATGAACCAAGGCAGGAGTCTGGAAGAGACACCCAGTTTTGTATCAGATGTGTGGAGAATGGAATGCTGTTCATCGATCGAGGGAGGAGGAGGAGGAAGAGGTGTGGCATGGGAGGAGGTAGCTGAGCTCTGTCACGAATGTCATTTGAAGTCCCCAGGGAGAGCCAGGCCTGCCAGCGCCTTCACTGCTTCAGCCGGCCCTCGGGGTGCCTGTGCTCCCTGGCCCTCTCGGCTCCCACTTTGTAGCTGTCAGCTGCAGTGGGGGACAGCTGCTCAAGGGCCCAGCATGTCTGTGTGTTTACCCAGGGGATTGCCACGTGGCCCATGCCAAGCATAAGCTGATGGACCACCTTCTGAACAAAACCCGTTACAACAACCTGATCTGCCCAGCCACCAGCTCTTCACAGCTCATCTCCATCGAGACGGAGCTCCCCCTGGCCCAGTGCATCAGTTGGTGGGTACAGAGGACACCTGTGGCTCAGGCTCAGGTGAAGAGGCAGCTCATACCCAAGCCCCAGGCAATCAGTGTCCAGAGGAATGAAATGACTAGAGTTGACTTAGACTCACCAATGCATAGCGGGGAGGCTGGAGGAGGGTCTATGAGGCTTATAGGTGTCCAATATTTAATGAGGTCATGATTTTGTTAAAGAAGAAACGAGGGTGGGAGCGGGATCGCCACTGTCTAGGCAGCCAATGGGCCTGCATAGACTCTGCTCCGCTGAGTCTCCAGCACGACCATAAGCTTCTCCTCCTCATCCTCCCAGCCCCGCCCTACTCTCTCCCCCAGCTTGCTCAGCAGGTGACCTTACAGGCTCCCTACTTGTTGGAGGAAATAAGAACCCGACTGGGGAAACGGACGGATACAGCGGCCCAGGTGTAGGGGCAGGACCCAGGGCAGTGCAGCCTCTACTGAGCCAGGAGGGTGAGGGTCTGGAGAGTGGGCATGGCTGCTGCAGGCATGGAAAGGAGGCGCAGATGGCGGCACTCCCAGGGACCACCGTCAGGGTCTCCGTATGTGGATGTGTGCAGAGGTGGGTGCTGAGGGAGGAGGTGCAGGGAATTTCTCATCTCTCCACTGCCTCTGAGTTGGAGATGTCAGAGGGAGCCATGGCCCACTGTAAACTAACACAATGTCCCCACCCACAGGGTTGGAACCCCTCCCCTGGAAGCGGCTCTGAGGGGAGCAGTCACATATGGAGAATGCAGGGCGCTGTGTCCAGCCAGGGGAAGGAGGTCACCAAGGGCATTGACCCTTCTCTGGCCAGGTGGCTGCCTTCTGACACACCAGCCTCTCTCTCTAGCACAGTGGCCCCCACACACCCAGCCTGTCAAACCTACAGCCCTCAAGAAAGCTTTGGCCAAATTAATGAACAGCTCCCTCTCCCAGGAGGAAGCACAGCTGAAGGATGAGGGCAGTGGAGTTGTGTATGCTCCGCCCCCTCTCTCCACAGTGGGACCTGAAAGAAGGGGGCTTTCAGCCAGGCTCACCCAGGCTGGGGTCTGAGTGTCACTGTCCAGCTATTGGCTTCTTGTTTAACGGGTGAGCCCAGCTGCTCCTGTGCAGCTGCCACCCTAGTGAGGGTGAACCAGCAGGCAAGTGACATTTCTGAAAGCTGGGGTATAACAGAGTTTGTTTATCCTTAGTGCTGGGTAAGGCAAGCAGGTTTGTCAAAGCAGTTCTTTTGGGGAGGCCAGAATCCTGTACCAATGTCCTCAGCACGTTCATCAGCTGCTGGGGGAGTGCCGGACAGGGTTAAAGCACAGGAGAACCTTCTGGATGATAGGAATGTTCTATATCTTCAAAGGAGGTGGGATACATGGGTAATGCATTTGTTAAAATTGATCAAAATATATACCAGATCTGTGCATTTCACTGAAGATAAATTATACCTCAAATTAAAAACATTTTTTAAAAGACAGATGGGGCCGGGCGCGGTGGCTCAAGCCTGTAATCCTAGCACTTTGGGAGGCCGAGACGGGCGGATCACAACGTCGGGAGATCGAGACCATCCTGGCTAACACGGTGAA
>NW_012116199.1:1290055-1290849 GCF_000951035.1 Colobus angolensis palliatus
TCCTCCAGGCCTAAGTGACTGCCTCCCTTGACTAGAGGCCCATGCCTCCCTCCCCAGCCTCAAATCTCACACCCTTCTTCCCACCATTTAAACTGTAGGACACAGACTGGTGGAAAAGCAGAGGGAGCCATCTGCTAAGTTGTGGTGAGGTCGCTCTGTATGATCTCCAGGGTTTTGCAACCACCTCCGCCTGCTTCCCCAGAGCTCAGCCTTCCGCCCCAGCTCCCCCAGCCTCTCCTCCTATTCCTGCAGCCTCACCTCCTGCTCCTGCATCTTCTCCTCCTGCTGCCACAGCCTCATTTCCTGCTCCCACATCTTCTCCTCCTGCCTCTGCATCTTCTCCTCCTGTTTCTGCATCTTCTCCTCCTGCTCACACATCTTCTCCTCCTGCTCCCACATCTTCTCCTCCTGCTCCTGCATCATCTCCTCCTTCTCCCAGATCTTCTTCTCCTGCTCCCGTATCTTCTCCTCCTGCCTCCACATCTTCTCCTCCTGCTCCCGCATCTTCTTCTCCTTCTCCCACAGCTTCTCCTCCTGCTCACACATCTTCTCCTCCTGCTCCCGCATCATCTCCTCCTTCTCCCACAGCTTCTTCTCCTGCTCACACATCTTCTTCTCCTGCTCCCGCATCATCTCATCCTGCTCCCGCATCATCTCCTTCTGCTCCCATATCTTCTCCTCCTGCCGCCATATCTTCTGCTCCTGCTCCCGTATCTTCTCCTCCTGGCTCCACATTTTCTCCTCCTGCCTCCGCATCTTCTCCTCCTGCTCCTGCCTCTTCTTCTCCTGCTCTC
>NW_012116199.1:1292924-1294869 GCF_000951035.1 Colobus angolensis palliatus
CAACCTCCGCCTCCCAGGTTCAAGCGATTCTCCTGCCTCAGCCTCCCAATTAGCTGGGATTACAGGCATGTGCCACCACACCCGGCTAACTTTGTATTTTTAGTAGAGATGGGGTTTCTCCAGGTCAGTCAGTCTAGTCTTGAACTCCTGACCTCAGGTGATCCGCCCGCCTTGGCCTCCCAAAGTGCTGGCATTACAGGCATGAGCCAGAGCACCCGGCCCTCATTTGTTTTTCAAAGAACTCAGTAAAGGTGGAAGGGACAGGGAAAGAGACTGAATTCATGGCTGGCTAACAGGGGTCCAGAGACATCAGATAATACTGCTGTTGTTATTACTGTTATTACTACCACTGTTGGAACCTTTACTGAGTGCTTCACCAGGCACTGCGCTAACAGTCCCATTTAATCCTCACAGCCTCCACAGGAGACGGTTACCATTATGACCTCTATCGTGTAGATGGAAATCATGGGGTATTAAGGGTTAAGTGCTTGCCTAAGATCACTTAGAGCTGGGGTTTCAACACCCAGGTATATCTGATTCTCTAAGCCCATTCTTTCACTGGGGGTAGGGGCACAGGTAAGAAGGAGGACATTAATCCTTTGTTGACATTTTGAAAGGATGATACGTTCAAATAGTCCAAAACTCAGAAAGTACAGAAGGGAAATATCTCCCCCCAACACTGTTCCTCTCTCCTGAGATGTTTATGAATCCTTACAAACATGTTTATTGTATATTACCATAATACATACACACACACACACACACACACACAGGCTCCCTCTCTCAACACAAATAATAACATACTCAAGCTACTCTTCTGTACCTTTATGGTACAAGTACCCTAACCGCCACTTAGGACTTGGCCAAGGCCACCGTCAAGTATGGGCAGAGTGGGCACTTGGCCTGCGAGCTCTATGTCCAGTGCTCACTCCCCACAGCACCCCCCAACTCACCCACAGCAGCCGACTCAGCCCCCGTCAGCCTCTAACAACCACACACAAAAGCAGCAAGAAATGGCCACGCTGTCTTCTGAGCAGGACACTCCATCCGACAGAAGGGACTTTTAGGCTCA
Source organism: Colobus angolensis palliatus (assembly GCF_000951035.1). Taxonomy (NCBI): domain Eukaryota; kingdom Metazoa; phylum Chordata; class Mammalia; order Primates; family Cercopithecidae; genus Colobus; species Colobus angolensis. The sequence continues at coordinate 1,293,997 of NW_012116199.1, forward strand.
CTCCTCCATCTGCAAAGCCGCGCTCCCAGGGGATGGGGCAGGTGGTTGGACTCACCCTGTCTGCCTTCCTCTTCTGTGTGGTGATAGCAAAGAGGGCCCGCTCTAATTCTCCGGCAAACTTCCATGATTCATGGAGGCGGCACACCAGATCCCTGGTCTCTCCTGGAATGAGAGACATTCAGATGCGGCCCAAAGGACTCCCCCTAAAGGCCTGTCAAAGTGCCAGGTTTTAAGATGACAGGGTGCCGGATTCCCACCTTGCAACTGCTGGACGGCATGCTGGCTGTCATGGAGTGCCGTCTGAAGCTCCGTTTTCTGAAATGTAAGGATTTGTGTGGTATGAACCTGGGCCTTTGGGAGAAAAGACAAGCAAGTGCTGAAAGAGAAGCAAAGAAACCTTCTCCACCCTCCACTCACCTCTAGCTCCCTCCTTAGGGCATCCTGATGTTGGTGTCTTGCCTTCTTTTCCTGCAGAAAGAGGAAGACAGAGCTCTTACCAGGGGGAGGCAGAGATGGCACAGCAAGAGACATGCCCCCAGAATGGCACCACTGCCCCAGGACAGGCCCACTCATGGGACCAGGTTATCAGGAACCCTGTGGGGATGGGGTGGAATCTGGGGGGTGAGCCTTCTTCCCCAGGCTGGATGTGGGCAAGATGAGACCGGGGCCCCTACATCCGAGTGCCCTCCAAACCCAGCAGTCATGTCGTGAGTAAACAAAGAAATCACGTTACTTCTTCCAGCTGAGCTCGGTTCTGTTGCTTCTGTGGGGAAGAGTGAAAGGAAGGTGACTGAGGGTGGCCCCCTCGACTCTATTCCCCAGGCCAGGAAGCGGTAGGCAGGGGCCAGGGATGGATTTTAAAGGTAAAGTTCT
>NW_012116199.1:1296459-1311245 GCF_000951035.1 Colobus angolensis palliatus
TGGGGAACTCAGAAACAATGTTTGAGTCTCTCTGGAGAGTAGAAGCCTGGGAGAAAACCAAACCAAACCCGTTCTCCCGTTGCCACCCAGAGACACTGTCAATGTGTTGAGCTCATGGGGGAGGTGTCGGCTTTTCACACTGTCAGTGTCTGTGTTAAGGAAGTAAGGCAGCCTGAAACCTCTCTCCTAGGTCCCACAGTCCCCAATCCCCTTCCAGCTGGAAACCTGTGCTACAACCAGAGGAACCAGAAATGGGCAAGAACACTCAGGGGACTGGGTCCTAAGACCAAAGACTGGTCTCGTGGCAGTAATGACAGTTCCTAGAGGGACTGTGACATCACTACATTCCACTCCTCAGTGGTGTGGTGGGGAGGACACATGAGTGCAATGCCCAAGTTGCCACTTTGAGATTGGGGAGGGGGGGTCACAGGATTGGGACCCAGGTCCTTGGAGATGCAAGCCCAAAGAGCCCAGGGAGATCAGGCTTTGGGTGGCGACAGGTGAGGGCCGAGTATGGAGCAGGGAGCCCCAGGAGCCACCTGTCTAAAGTGACCACGGGGCAACTGGTGAGGGGAGGTTGTGGGGCACCCAGGTCCTTGGAGACGTGAGCCCAAAGAGCCCAAGGAGGTCGGGTTTGGGGTAGCAGGAGGTAAGGGCAGAGTATGGAGTGGGAAGCCCTGGGAGTCACCAGCTCAAAGTCACCCTGGGGTGACTGGTGAGGGCAGGGGCAGGACTCACGAGGGGGTTGGGCTGGCTCACAAGATTTGGGTGTGGGGAGCCCAGAGGCACTGTTGGGGGGGGGTCCCAGCCTGGTGTGCCTCAGCAGTGGCACAGACTCTGGCAGCAGCTTGACTGTCAGAGGGCGCCTGGGGCTGGGTTGGGGTGCCGCAACCTGGTGCATTTTACCTTTTCCTTGGCCTTGGCCATTTTGATCTGTGGGGTTTCTTCGGACATCATGGGATGGGTAGGGCGGTGGGGTTGGGGCCACATCAGCACAATCCAGGCGAGGACAACTGTACACCTCCAGTAACCTACCAGGTAGCTGTGTGACTGAGCCAGAGGAGGCGTAACCAGGGCCACACTAGAATGCAGAATAGGGGCGTGGCCTTAATGCTTCAAGCCTATTGGTCAATGAGAAAGATGCAAGGGAAAGGAGGTGTGGCCAGACAGCAGCCTGTCATGACGGACCTGTGATGTCACAAGGAAAGCCGCCCATGTAACTGCTGTCCCCACCCACTCCAGGAGAGGGGTGGGGCTGGCTTTCACTTTAAAAACTTTAAAACTTTATTACCTCAATTGAGGTACAAATCCTTTTAAAATGGAAATTTTATAGTGTGCTTGATGATTGATAAAGCAGACTATATTATCCAACATTCCACTAAGATAAATAATCACAATGATTTCTCTTTTTTGAAAAAACTTTCTCTTATTCTCCTACATCATTGTTAAGGGGTTTTTGGTTTTTTTAAAAACAAAAAACAAAAAAAAAGAAAACAAGAAACATGTCTAATATCTTTAGAAACACAAAGCTTTTGAGCCAGGTGTGGCGGCTCATGCCTGTAATCCCAGAACTTTGGGATGTTGGGGTGGGTGGATCACCTAAGTTCAGGAGTTCAAGACCAGCTTGGCCAACATGATGAAACCCTGTCTCTATTGAAAATACAAAACTAGCTGGGCATGGTGGCAGGTGCCTGTAATCCCAGCTACTTGGGAGGCTGAGGCAGGAGAATCCCTTGAACCTGGGAGGCGGAGGTTGCAGTGAGCCAAAATCGTGCCACTACACTTCAGCCTGGGCTACAGAACAAGACTCTGTCTCTAAATACATACCTACACACACACATACCTACACACACACACACGCACACACGGAAAGCTTTCCATTTAATAAGCACTCAAAGTTCTTTACAAGTTTAAAACAAATACAGGACCCTCTAAAGTAAGGCTAATTGCTAAGTGATGGGGGAGAGAAAAAGGACATAACTAACTCCCACTCTCATGAGATTAATCACTAAATCCTATTTTTCTAGAATCACCTGGCCTCTCTAAGCCCTGCAAATGAAACTGCATTTCTCACTCGATACTTGGCTATGACTTGCAATCGTGAAAACCAAGAGTTGTGTTCTGTCACTGTGTCCTGCTTGTTACCTGGGATCAAGGGTTGATTTTTCATGATTTGCTCCATTACCTGTGTGCTTCTTATCCCAGACCAAACTAAGCGTTTTTCTAAAGTTCTACAATTTACAGTTACTAGATAAGAGTGGTTCTCAAAAATATAGTCTCTGGACCAGGAGCACCTGGGAATGTCATAGATGTAAATTCTCAGGCCCCTCCCTAGACCTGATGAATCAGAAACTCTGGAGTAGGGCCCAGCAGTCCATGCTGCAATAAGCCCTCCAGGTGTTCGGGAACCGCTGGCATACAGCAGGTAGAAAAATGTGTTTCCTTCTGTAGGTCCAAAGCCAGGGATACTATATGTTCTGTCTCGATATGAAGCAATGACATGCAATTAAAAGACATAAATCTCCTTCCTAATTCTACCCCCTAGCCAATGTGTTTTATTTTTAGGAGTTCAAATAGAAAGCGAATGGCAATCAGAGATTTCATCTGAAAAGTATGTTTACAAGTATCAGGTCTCATCCAGCCTCATCTCATCCAGTATCATTTATATCCTCTTACATCTAAGGTTTTAGAAAAGGATCTTCACAATGTAAGACTCAGGCACACTAAGAGTTCTATGATAAAAGACCAAGTAGATCTGAATGTCCAAACTTACTAGAGAAGAAAAGTGGAATCACTGGCTATATTTTCAAATTGCATTCAACAGGAAATTAAAGTTTTGAATTGTTTTCACCTTCATTCTTCCAAGTTAATAGAATTCAACCAGAACACTCCATTCTTCCAATGCCTCTAGCCAGGCAAAGTTTTACTGTATTGCTTCCTGCTTTTCAATGGATGTAAAGCAGAGTCCTGGTAGGCACATTTTGTATACTTGCAAAGATGCAAAACTTAACAGATTCCTCTGTTTGGTATTAAAACAAAAGTCCTGTAAACCTCAGATGGTGAGTGTAATACTTCAGCACTAGTACGAAAGCCTCAAATATAAAAAGATACCAAGAATACCACTAGCAAACAAAAGTAAGCTCTTGGCCGGGAGCAGTAGTTCACGCCTGTACTCCCAGCATATTGGCAAGCCAAGGTGGGGTAAGTCAGGAGTTCAAGACCAGCCTGGGCAGCATAGCAAATTCACATCTCTACAAAAAAAAATTTAAAAATTAGCTGGGCATGGCGGCACACACCTGTAGTCCTAACTGCTTGGGAGGCTGAGGTGAGAAAATCACTTGAGCCCAGGAGTTTGAGGCTGCAGTAGCTGTGATCGTGCCACTGTACTCCAGTTGGGATGACAGAGTGAGATCTAGATATTCTGTCCTGCTCCTGTTTCCAGTAAAATCACTAAGTTAAAATGTTTTCATTCACCAGGATAAAAATTAAGTGAAATGTGACGTTGGTGCTTGGCTACCAGAAAATAAAGCAAAATGACAAATTATGTACTGGGAGAAAGTCTTTGTAACCTCAATGACAGATTAAAAGTTTGTATCCTTAGCTGATAAAGAAATCTTTAAAATTACTCAGAAAAAAAATGAATGATTTCCAGCAGAAAATGGGCAATGGAGAAACCGGCCCTTCCCACTAGAAGAAAAATGGCCAATGACCATATGAAAAAGATTCAAAAGCGGCCGGGCGCGGTGGCTCAAGCCTGTAATCCCAGCACTTTGGGAGGCCGAGACGGGCGGATCACGAGGTCAGGAGATCGAGACCATCCTGGCTAACACGGTGAAACCCCGTCTCTACTAAAAAAATACAAAAAACTAGCCAGGCGAGGTGGCGGGCGCCTGTAGTCCCAGCTACTCCGGAGGCTGAGGCAGGAGAATGGCGTGAACCCGGGAGGCGGAGCTTGTAATGAGCTGAGATCCGGCCACTACACTCCAGCCTGGGCCACAGAGCGAGACTCTGTCTCAAAAAAAAAAAAAAGAAAAAAGAAAAAAAAAAAGAAAAAGATTCAAAAGCACTAGAAATCAAAGAAATGTAATGAAAACAATGAGATGTTCTGCTTAAAGACCAGCAAAGATGATGAACGGAAGGGGGAACCTGGAGCTCTGTCCCTGTTGGTGGGAGTATACACTCAACCAATTTTCCTACAGGATCATTTGAAGATTTCTTTTAAAAATCCTAAAACTGTTTTATATTGTTTTCCTCCATATATTCTACTTCTGTGAATTCAGCGTAAAAATCCTTGCTCGGGTTCATTACAATGATATAGAAGGAAATTCAGCTCTGGGGTGGCAACGATTCACTTAACATACATGCAGCTATTAAAAGTGATAATGCCAGGATATATTTCTCCCATAGAAACATGCTTAAAATATAGTCAGTGACAAAAGGCCATATATTATGATTCTACTTTTTAAAATGTTTACATGCATAAAAAGTGTAAAAAGGAACCAGAATGTTTTGAGTGGAAAAATTAAAGATTTTTCTCTACATTTTGTCATCCAAATCATTACACAAAGAATGTGATTTCCTTTATAATCAGGGAGAAGTGTTGTTTTCGTTTATTTATATTTATATTTCTTTTCTTTTTTTTTCCTTTTTTCTCCTGTATGTATCCCATGTATGCTAGAGACCTTGAATCCTTTCCTCTTGAGGTCAGTCAGCCCATTTTTGGGATGTGCAGTACACAAAGCTGCCCCATCTTCCATTTATTTATTTATTTATTTATGTATTTATTTATTTATTTATGACAGAGCCTTGCTCTGTTGCCCAGGGTGGAGTGTGGTGGTGTGATCTTGGCTCATTGCAACCTCCACCTCCTGGGTTCAAGCGTTTCTCCTGCTTCAGCCTCCTGAGTAGCTGGGATTACAGGCACCTGCCACCACACCCGGCTAATTTTTTGTATTTTTAGTAGAGATGGAGTTTCACCATGTTGGCCAGGCTGGTCTCGAACTCCTGACCTCAGATGATCTACCTGCCTCTGCCTCCCAAAGTGCTGGGATTACATGCATTTACCACTGCTCCTGGCCCTTCCTTTTATTTTCTAAGGTCTGGAAACATTTTTATTTTAATTTTTTTTATTATTCTCAGAGTATTTTTTTTTTAAATCTGTGAAACTGGCCGGGCGTGGTGGCTCACACCTGTAATCCCAGCACTTTGGGAGGCTGAGGTGGACGGATCATGAGGTCAGGAGATCGACACCATCTTGGCTAATACAGTGAAACCCCATCTCTACTGAAAATACAAAAAAATTAGCTGGGCATGGTGGTGGGTGCCTGTAGTCCCAGCTACTCCTCAGGAGGCTGAGGTGGGAGAATGGTGTGAACACGGGAGGTGGAACTTGCAGCAAGCCAATGCACTTCAGCCTGGGCGACAGAGCGAGACTTTGTCTCAAAAAAAAGGTATGAAATTGAGGAAAAGACAAAGGAAAGGCCGACTCCCTACCCTCCTGGCACTACTCTTCCAATTTTTGCTGCAATTGCTATGTATTAATATCCACTGGGTATTAAAAAGATGGACAGCCCCTTAGATCCTTTTCTCTTAGCTATTTCCCGTAATCCCACTTCACTCCTTCATTCACTTATTTTTAACAGGGTAATGTGTACAAATACATAGTTCAGAAAAATTTAAAATTTAGCTGTCTATAAAAGCATATAGCAAAATCCCATTCGTAGTCCTATTCTCCCTCCACAGCCAAACACTTTTAATTGGTTTCTTACATATCATTTCAGAATTTATCTTTGCAAATACACAGGTATATACTTACTCTACTCTTCTCTCTCAACACAAAAAGTAGCATACCACACATACGATACCATTCCTTCTTTTAAAAACACGCACAATCTATCCGAGTTCTTCCACGTGAGTGCAGAGTCTTTCTCATTCTTCTTTTCAGCTGCACAGTATGCATCATTTGGATGGACCACAGTTTACTTCACCAGTTCCTGTTGGTGGACACTGAAATCATCCCTATCATACTATTACAAACAATAATGCCAAGCACAACCACCTACACACACCGAGTTCATTTCTGAATCTGCCTTGGAGGAAGCCTCTGTTTGAATCACCTTAAGGTTGCAAGGCTGAAAAGTTTGCCTCTTTTTTAGTTTTCATTATGTACAGCAGGATGTAGCAAGACTCCCTCGAGCAAAGCAAATGCACTCTTCGGAGATTTCATAAAAATAAATGGATAAACAGAACATACAGGATAACCATTTCTATTTAACTACGCATATGTATATACAGAGTACATGCATATGCATAGAAAGTATCAAATCCATCAAAGCACTGACCATTGCCTCAGTATGGTGGACGCATGGAGTGCTTTGTAGACCTCCTTGCCTATCGGTTCTTTCTAATTTCATAGCAGTAAATACAGACTATTCTTGCAATATAAAATTTCAAAAAATATTAAGTTAAGCTGGATACATTCCCTCAGTCTGTCCTATATTTGTATAGTACTCCCGAGTGCTCAAATATCACTTCATTAAAAAATGTTTGTTTATTGTTTCAAATATAGAGACAGGCAGGCTCTGGCTCTGTCGACCAGGCTGGTCTTGAACTCCTAGATCCTCCTGGATCCTCCAACCTCCGCCTCTCCAAGTGCTGGTATTACAAGTGTGAGCCATCATGCCCAGCAGGATTCATTTAAAAAATCTTTCCCCAGCACTCCATATATTACTAATTATTCCTTTCTTCTTGTTTAGATGGCATTTTAGTCATATCTCTATGACCTCACTTGTCACATGATGACCAGTCTGTCTCTCTTGATTGCCCATGAGCTCCTAGAGAAGAGTCTGACTTTCAGCCCCTTGAACAGTGTGTGACATGCACATGCCTCATGCACAGAGAAGTCAAAGATGTCACTACAGTGTCATCATTCCCAGAATTCAATACCTGTATTTCTATATTGTTCTAGATGCTCTGCCAACAACCTGAGAATGTTAGGCTGTTTCCCTAAAACTTCCATCCATTACGGAGTGTCTACAGTCATAGTTAACTTAATTATGATATGCCCTCTGGCCAAGTCCGTTCACAGTTTTTTCTTTAGGTGGTTTTTATTTTAATTGTTGATTTTGATTGTTTGCTTTCTGTTTTTTAATCTAGGAGTGTTCAGTAAACTTCACCATCTCTGTGTCTGTGTCCCTGCATCTGCTGGTCTCTGCTCGGAATGAGGCCTCAGAGTTACCGGTAAGAATTCCTACTCCCCCTTAAAGAATCAGCTTAAATTATACCTTCTCTGCGAAACCTTTATCTCCTCCCATTCTTTCAGGAGGAATTGAGAATTCCTCAACTCTTGAAACATTTGTGCCTCTATTAGTATGTATCAGGCACTGAACTAACTGCCAGGATAGAAAGATGAAACTGTAGACCCTGCCCTGATGGAGCTTATGGCCTAGTGTGGAAAACAGTCATATGAATAAATAACCACACTATAACATTAGATGCAATACCAAAAGGGAGATGTATTGAATATTTGATATGTGTCAATTACCTTGTTAGGTGCTTTATTAACAATTATCTATGATCATATTAGATACGTATTTGATTTGGACAGAAGGCCATGAAACTCTAGGACTGCGATACTCTCAATTGTCTTCTAAATAAATTGTCTAAGGGTTCTTTGTGAATACGTGACAGTCATACAACTATTGTGCGACTGTGGCATACACAAAAAGCATATCTGTAACACATCTGTATGACCAATAATGCATAAAACCAACCTTACTTCTTCTCCTTTTTTTTTTTTTTTTGACAGAGTCTTGCTCTGTCACCAAGCTAGAGTACAAAGGTACGATCTCAGCTCACTGCAACGTCCGCGTCCCGGGTTCAAATGATTCTCCTGACTCAGCCTCCTGAGTGGCTGGGAATACAGGCACGCACAACCATGCCCAGCTAATTTTGTTTGTGTTTTTAGTAGAGACGGAGGTTCCCCTTGTTAGCCAGGATGGTCTCAATCTCTAGACCTCATGATCCACCGGCCTTGACCTCCAAATGTGCTGGGATTACAGGTGTGAGCCACCGAGCCCAGCCAAAACCAACCTTCTTTGGCCACAAGTGACTGGACCAGGGCTCAGTGCTTCAGCTAAGGACAACATATAGGTTGAGCCTCAGGTTGATCAATCACCAAGGACATGACATGGCTCAAAATTCTCCCTAACAGGGACCTTCTGTTTTTAGAAGGTGACACACTAATCCAATCAGATATTCTCTCTTACAAAATACAAATGTTGGGCGAACAAAGGAAAAGAGGGCAGGTCTTCAGAGTTCAAATCCTATCCTAAATGCTGCTAAATTAATCTTGTGGGATGTTTTGAAAGTACTAGAGCTAAGAGACAATATGGCTGCTTAGATGACTTCCCATCCAAGTTTACATTCAGCCCTCATCACCAAATGTGATATATGTGTGCCTCTTCCTTGCAACCCACCGGGGCCTAACACATCATATCACCACTTCTGAAATTAGGAAACCAGCTCAGAAGTCCAAGAGCTTGACCAGAGTAGCTCAGTTGGTAGGTAGCAGAATCAGAATTCAAAGACCAAGTCAACACGATTCTTCTACAATATCCTGCCAGTTACATGGGCAAGTGGCCTCAAAATCAACAAGAGACAAGTAGAGGTTGACATGCGTCAATGAAGAGAGGCTCAAAAGGAAGAGTTTATACACAAGACTAGAGGAGAAGTGTTCTGAAAGAATGTCTGGGGATGTGAAGTAGGAGGGGGCACACCAGGTTTCACCTTGGTCAAGTGAATCTCTAGTTCCAACCTGGGCCTCTCCCCCGGGCTCCAAACTTAGCTATCTGTCTCTCTTACTCTACTATAAAATCCACAGGGCAGGACCTTAATCTCTAGCTTTTTCATCACAGATTAAAGCAATCTGCCTTATAGTAAGGGCTTAGTAAATATATGAATGAATAAATAATTGAACTATCAAAGAAACTAAAGAAACATTCCACATGCTGGGGAAGGGGTTACCATGAAACAGACCCTAGCAGTCACTTACAAATACAGTTGACCCTCATTATTTGTGGATCCCGTATTTGCACATTTACTTACTTGCTAAATGTCTTTGTAATCCCCAAATTAATACTTGTGAAGCTTTCAAGGTGGCTCCCGGATATAGACACAATAGTGAAAAATCTGCCAGTCCTTGCACACATCCCAAGCTAAGGTCTAATAAGGTGACCCCTCGGTCTTCTGGTTTCAGCTCTCATACAAAGATGACAGAGGGCAGAGACGGTAGAGGGCAGTGCAGGGTAGTGTAAGAAGCTCTGGCTGGGGCCAACTGGAGGAGGTCTGAATCTTAACTCTGGCTCCTGTCAGTGGGGTGGCCTCAGGCAAATCACTTAACACTTCTATACTTTCTTTATTCTTTTGTAAATAAAGAAAATGTACTCTACCAGGAAGAGTTGTTTTTAGGAATTAAGGTTATAACCTATGTGAGATATGTACATATGATTTTCCCTGGCAACAAGGGTTTAGTATTTGATTAACTCAGTGTTCTAGGCAACTTTATAGAACTACTGCAAATAATGAGAATTAACTGTAATTATTTATAAAGAAATAACAGAGATGTAGACAAAACAGTTATGTGAATGAGCTAGAGGCAGGCTTCAGGAAGCTTCTGAAGAAACAGAACTTCATCAGGCACCTAAGTTGTGGAAAAGGCTTGCAAGGAGAGAGAACGGCGCCTACAGAGAGAGATCCAGATGGTGGGAAAAAACAGGCAGGTTCAGGAAACAGCACATGGGGAAGTCTAGCGCAGAAGATGAGGCCGGAACACGGCGCCACAGCGCTCCTCTGCACCCTGTATACAGCCTGTGCTGCAGAACCTCACTCTCTGCATGTAATTCTTGGTTTCTAGTTCTCTCTTCCATTAAACTATGAGCCCCTCAAGGTCAAGGTCACTAGGAAGAAATCATAGCTAGAGTCCTCTAAATTCGCAAACAAGTTGTTACTAAACACAAAAACACCCAAAAAGACTGTACAAACATAACTTTGGTTTTCAACTGCAGTCACAGCAATTCACAACCGGTACAAATTTGCAATTTGTCCAGGATTTTTCTCTGATGACTGCTTAACTCTGCCATAAGCTCTTTTCATTGTTTTAGACACCCAGACATTGTTGGAAGTTTTAAGATCTTGCTCTTTTTAGCGTAACTGATTCATTGGTTGATTGACTGAGATGGAGTCTCATTATGTTACCCAGGCTGGTCTTCAGCTCCTAGGTTCAAGCAGTTCTCCTGCCTCAGCCTCCCAAGTGGCTGGGATTACAGGCGCACTCCACTGTGCTGGGCTCTCATGTGATTTATTCACAGGGCTTAAACATATGGTCCATTAGACAATGTTGCCACGACAGACTAAAGGTTTCTTTTAATTCACTCTAATAGACTTACCTCTCTATATGCAAGATACAACTTTACCATAGTAAAATACAAGGAAGTATATATATATATATATATATATATTACAAACAGGAAAAGAAAGCAATATAATTTTTTCCGCAAAAGCTTGCACAATCCTGGTCAAAACACAGTAAACATGATATGAAACTCACAGCTTACATTTCTCCACTGAGAGCTAGAAAAACAATGCCAGTTTTTGTAAAGTCACAAAACTAAGCACTGTGAGAATGTACAAGATTTTGGAAACTTGTATATTCTCCCCACCCCCACAGACAAGTAGCCAAAGGAATCTATCAGTCTTACCCCAACACTTCGATCTCCTGCAACCTCCAAAATAAAATTCCCTGTCCAATATCTGAATTTATATTTTCAGATGTCTAAACTCTTCATCAAAACTAAGAGCAGTACATTAGCTTTTCCCCACAAAATTCTTGGTATAATTTTACTTAGGCACAACATAGTTTGTACCATAATCTAAAAACATACGGATAGAACTAACAATACTAGAAATCAAATGAATATACTATGAAGGTGAAAAGGGAATAGGGAGTGAGTGTTGTTTTTAAACAGATTCAGTGTTGTTATTACCCACTCAGGTTGGGTGTGATCAAATCATGTGCTGTACAGCTAAGTATGTCCTATATTTTATGAGAAAGTAGGGTGACAGATGATTTATTGAGGACCTGCTGGGTGCACAGAGGCATGCTAGAAGCTATAAGAGACTTGATTCTTGCCCTCCAGAAACTTCCAAGGTTACCGACTACTCCCAAAACACATAAGGAGCGATGCTCTCTCAAATACACATATGATCAAATGTGAAATGGAGGTGAAGATGAGGAAGGCCTTAGGCTCAGAGACTGTGTTCAGGCCTTTACAGGGACATTTCTTTGACATAATCATATGCATTTAAAAATAAGTTAAATTGTCATCGGATCGTTCTGAAATTTACAGAGGATTTTGTTGGTGAGAAACATATTTTGTGTGTAGACCCATAGGTCTATACGTATATATATGACCCATGGGAATGTATGTGACCCATAGGAATGTTTTTAATGTTAACTGTTAAACACTTCCGTTCACAATATTTCCACCGTTAATGGTCTATATCTTTTTTGGAGCTGATGTGGAGAAGTCAAGGACCATGTGCTAATTGCTATTTGATGTTATTCTGTGAGGAGAATTGATTGGCTTTGGGTGGGGGAGAGGGTTGGAAGTTGAAGACCTGAAGGCAGGTCTGAGTCAAGAAATCTTGCCACTGACTTCTGGAAAGTCTGTTGATTCTACCTTTGGAAGTGCCTTTAAATACCTTATGGAAGGCCGAGTATGATGGTTCATGTCTGTAATCCCAGCATTTTGTGAGGCTGAGGTGGCCAGATCACTCCAGGTCAGGAGTTTGAGACCAGCCTGGCCAACATGATAAAACCCTGTCTCTATTAAAAATATAAAAAGTTAACTGGGCACGGTGGCGGACAGTAGTCACAGCTACTCAAGAGGCTAAGGCAGGAGAATTGCCTGAACCTCGGAGGTGCAGGTTGCAGTGAGCTAAGATCATGCCACTGCACACCAGCCTGGGTGACAGAGCAAGACCCTATCTGGAAGGAAGGAAGGAAGGAAGGAAGGAAGGAAGGAAGGAAGGAAGGAAGGAAGGAAGGAAGGAAGAAGAGGGAGGGACAGAGGGAGGGAGGAAGGGAGGGAAGGAAGGAAGCTGAGGCATGAGAATCGCTTGAACCCAGGAGGTGGAGGTTGCAGTGAGCCGAGACTGCATCCCTGTATGCCAGCCTGGGCAGCAGAGTAAGATTCCATCTCAAATGAAAAGGAAACTTGAATGACCTGCAAACATAGAAGATTTAACATCAATATGAATGAGGGGAATGGACATAGGAATGACAGTGAGATACTAGCATTCCTATACATCAGTAGTAAATGATTAGAAAATGAATAGAAAAGAAGATTGTATTCACAATAGCAACAAAAGCCTTAGAATATATCTGGCAACATACATACAAGACCTTTCATGAAGCGTATTGCTGTGGTCTGAAGGCATCTCTCAAAATTCAAACTGATTGCCAAGATACTATCTTAATAGTATTAAGAGTTAGATAGTATTAAGAACTGGTGTCTTTAAGAAGTGATTAAGTCATAAGGGGGAGCCCTCATGGATGTGGTTAGTGCTTTATAAAAGGGCTTGGGCTCACGCCTGTAGTCCTAGCACTTTGAGAGGCCAAGGTGGGTGGATCACGAGGTCAGGAGTTTGAGACCAGCCTGGCCAACATGGTGAATCCCCGTCTTTACTAAAAATATAAAAATCAGCCGGGTGTGGTGGTGTGCACCTGTAGTCCCAGCTACTTGGGTGGCTGAGGCAGAGGAATCGCTTGAACCTGGGAAGGGAAGGTTGCAGTGAGCTGAGATCATGCCACTGCATTCCAGCCTGGGTAACAGAGCGAGACTCCATGGCAAAAATAAAAGAGTAAAATAAAAGGACTTGGGGGTGATGATGAATCTGTTCTTTCTGCCGCATAAGAACATATTATCATTATTATTATTATTATTTTGAGACGGGGTCTTACTCTGTTGCCCAGGCTGGAATACAGTGGTGCAATCACTGCTCACTGCAGCATCAGCCTCCTGGGCTCAAGTGATCCTCCCACCTCAGCCTCCCAAGTAGCTAGGACCATAGCCTTGCCACCACACCTGGCTAAATTTTGAATTTTTTTGTGGAGATGGGGGTCTCACTATGTTGCTGAGGCAGGTCTTAAACTCCTGGGCTGAAGGAGTCCTCCGGCCTTGGCCTCCCAAGGTGCTGGGATTACAAGTGTGAGCCACCGTGCCTGGTAGTTCATATTGTTTTGAAAGCCCCGTAATAGTAAGTGCCAGTAAGGACATGGAACAGCAGGAGCACTCGTCAGCTCCTGCTTGGGATGTAAACTGGCACTGCCAGTTTGGAGAGAACTTAATGTTGTATCGTGAAGTCAAAGATTCTTGTGTTCAATGCCCAGCCCTTCCACTTCCTGGTGTGTGCCCCAGAGAGACTCACACATTTACATGATAATGTTCATAGTCACCCTTGTGTCGTGACAACCGGAAACCACTTAGATGTCCATCATCAGGAAGGTGGAGGAGTAAACTGTGGGATCCTCAGGCAATGCAATATGACCTGGAGCAGGGGCCAGCAAACTCCTTCCCATCTGCCAAATCTGGCCCATGGCCTGTGATGGTACAGCCCAGGAGCTACGAAGAATGGTTTTTATAATATTAAAGTACTACAAAAAACAAAACAGGTCAGGCACTGTGGCTCACACCTGTAATCCCAGCACTTTGGGAGGCCAACGCAGGCAGATCACGAGGTCAGGAGATTGAGACCATCCTGGCACAGTGAAACCCCATCTCTACTATAAATACAAAAATTAGCCGGGCGTGGTGGTGGGCACCTGTAGTCCCAGCTACTCAGGAGGCTGAGGCAGGAGAATGGCGTGAACCCCGGAGGCAGAGCTTACAGTGAGCTGAGATGGCGCCACTGCACTCCAGCCTGGGCGACAAAGCAAGACTCCGTCTTAAAAAAAAAAAAAAAAAAAGACCAGCCTGGCCAACATGGCGAAACCTTGTGTCTCCTAAATACAAAACAATTAGCTGGGCGTGGTGGTTCTGTGTGCCTATAATCCCAGCTACTTGGGAGGTTGAGGTATGAGAATTGTTGAACCCAGAGGGTGGAGGTTGCAGTGAGCCGATTGCACCATTGCACTCCAGCCTGGGCAACAAGAGTAAAACTCCATCCAAAAGACAAACAAACAAAACCAAAACAACAGCAAAGCAAAACAAAGAGTTTGCAACAGAGACCATATGTTGCCTGCAAAGCCTAAAATACCTTACTGTCTGGCATTTTACACAAAATATTTGCTGATCCTTCATCTAGAGCTACATGTATTCACACAAAAAAATTTTTTAAAAATAATGTTAAGCAAGAAAAGTAAATTTTGAATAATATGTAAAATCACATACAATATATAACATACATGGACATATGCATATTGGCTAACATTTAAAAGCATGTTTAAAGACACCCACCTAAGCAGCAGAACTATAAAAATTGCACAGGGGTGATAAACTCTAAATTCAGAGGAGTGGGTACCTCTAGGGACAGGCAGAGCAGTAAGCCCGGGGGGAGGCTCTGGGAGTTTTATTTCATATATAAGTTTGCTTGAGTTGGTAAAACAAGAATAGAAGGTCTGGCCGGGCGCGGTGGCTCAAGCCTGTAATCCCAGCACTTTGGGAGGCCGAGGTGGGCGGATCACGAGGTCAGGAGATCGAGACCATCCTGGTTAACACGGTGAAACC
>NW_012116199.1:1311825-1324191 GCF_000951035.1 Colobus angolensis palliatus
TTATTTATATTATTATTATTTTTTATATGGAGTCTCACTCTGTCGCCCAGGCTGGAGTGCAGTGGCGTGGTCTCGGCTCACTGCAACCTCCAACTCCCGGATTCAAGTGATTCTCCTGCCTCAGCCTCTCGAGTAGCTGGGATTACAGCCTCATGCCACCACACTCAGCTAATTTTTTGTATTTTTAGTAAAGATGCGTTTTCACCATGTTAGCCAGGATGGTCTCGATCTCCTGACCTCGTGATCCGCCCGCCTTGGCCTCCCAAAGTGCTGGGATTACAGACAGGAGCCACGGCGCCTGGCCTTATTTTGTTTCGAGGAGTGCCTTTTGGTAAGGGTGCCCAGGAGGACGATGGCTGTGGAGACGGGCAGGTGCCCTCCCTGCTATGCAACTGGCTGACGTCCTGGCCCTGGGCTCTGCCCAGGACTGCCATGTGCCCTTTTTACAGTTGCCTTGGCGGTGGGTGAGCCCAGTTCTTTCCACCAGCTGAGGCCCAGGCTGCAGTGGTGCTGGCCAGAGAGAATGGAGTTAGTGGCCCGGCACCTGCGGAAATCCACAGCAGGAGTCAGAGCCTGACTTTCCTGTCTGGGGAGTGAGACGGTGGATCTTGTGGTGTTCAAGGAATCATACAGCTCTGTTTTCCTGGGCCAAGGGTTTGTCCCAAGACCTGTGGCTGATGCCCTGGGCTCCAGCCTCTCTATCCAAGGGAGCAGGGCTGAGCAGAAGTCGGCCTCCGCATTCCTGGCTTTTCATCCCCATCCTGAGCTGCCTGTCTCTGGCTTCCCCATCAGTGCTGGTGCCCCTTGAGGAGAAGCCTCCCAGAGAAAGAGATGGCCAAAAGGGGTGCTTATGTGTGACTTGGAAGGCAGAAGGAAAGAGACAGCAGTTGCTGTCTGGAGGCGGCCGTGGCTGTCCAGCGTCACTGGCCAAGTTGAGGTCCATTCTGCCTGTGCACAGCAAGTCCATCACTGTGACACGGATTTTGCAAAAGATAAAAGATAGATTCACAAGACCGCCAAGTGAGGAGGTGGGAGAACAGCGCTCAAATCTTTATCTCCCTGGAGATAAGGCTGAGGGCTGTTTCTAGGTTAGGGAAGTGTGATGGTCTAAGATGTCTGGGGAGGTGATTGGCAGTGGGGAAAAATGAAGTAGTAGGTTCCTTTTGCTCAAGTGTCATCAGGCAGCCGGCTGGGCTTGGTGGCTCATGCCTGTAATCCCAACACTATAGGAGGCAGGGGTGGGCAGATCACCTGAGGTCAGGAGTACGAGACCAGCCTGGCCAACATGGTGAAACCCCACCTCTACTAAAAATATGAAAATTAGCTGGGTGTGATGGTGTGTGCCTCTAACCTCTAATCCCAGCTACTTGGGAGGCTGAGGCGGGAGAAGCGCTTGAACTCAGGAGGCGGAGGTTGCAGTGAGCTGAGATCACACCACTGCACTCCAGCCTGGGCCACAGAGCAAGACCCTGTCTCAAAAAAAAAAAAAACAAATGTGTGATCAGGCTTCTTGGCATTTCATAGGACATAAGTACAGAAAATGGTGGCATTAGCATGATCTGAAGGTGGAGTGTTGGGCTCTGAAGGTGGAGTTTTGGACCCGCTGATGTCACTTTTCTCAGGCATGTGCACAGGTCCAGTTGAAGGGTCAGTGGTCTCAACCGGTTTGAATTGGACAGGAGTTGGCCCAAGGTCCTGAAAGACAATGGAAGCACCATGGCCATGGTGACCTATGAATGTTATCTATAATGTAGCCAGTGAAGTTTCAGCGGTCAGTGTACCGTGGCCTTTGGGTTCATGGAAAAAGGAAAAACCAATAATACGAAGCAAGCGGCCGAAACAACCCAAGTCCAGCACCAGTCACTTCATCGCAGACCCACAGATGGGGGCTCCACAAGGCACAGTGGCCCAGAGACCTCTCCAGGGCCTCACCTTTGGAGGTCCTACTTAGGTGGCTGGGCATGCTTCAGCTTCTCAGAGTGACTGATTGGTGACCTCCTCGCTGACGCTCCAGCGGCCTCCCCACACCTCCAGTTCCCAGCCCCTCCACAATCCTGTGAGGTCTAATTCCACAGCAAATCCCTTAGCCTGTGCTCACATGGCTCTGCTTCTTCCCTGACTGAATCCTGACGCTTCCTTCAAGGCAGGCGTAAGCGGCGAGCGCTCTCTGGGCCCTGGGAATGCACCTGAACCAGGATGCCCCTCCCCAGGGGCCTTCCCTTCTTCAGCAGCTCCAGAGGGAGGCTTGCTTCCCTCAGCCCTTAGCAGAATGATTTGTTAAAAGGGTCACATCAGCCCCACACTAGCCCGAAAGGCCTCAGGGACGGGGCAGGGTCTTTGATCCCATCTCTTAGGGCGGTGAGGAGAAAGCCACAATATGCTGGGTACCTGCTTGGTGCTAGATACTTCATCATTTTATCCTCGCAACAAGCTACTGCCCCAGCTTGCCGTGAAAAGCTGATAGGGAGGGAGGTTGCTGGAGCTGGAGTTTGACCCCACACTTGAACCCACGCTTACCAAGTACCAAAGCCCACAGGTCCCGTGACCTGCCCACCTGCCCACAGCTGCAGCAGCAGGGATTTCTGCCCATGTCTGGCCTCTGCTGGGTCCTGAGGTCCTGGCTCCTGAGCCTTGCTGCTCTCTGCATCCCATGGCTCCCCCAGGAGGAAGGAAGTCTTGGAAAGGATGCATTCAACTGCCCAGTCTCTATAATAATAATTATTTTATAAATATACATATATACAGGCCAGGCGCGGTGGCTCACGCCAGTAATCCCAGCACTTTGGGAGGCCAAGGAGGGTGGATCACGAGGTCAGGAGTTCAAGACTATCCTGGCTAACACGGTGAAACCCCGTCTCTCCTAAAAACACAAAAATTTAGGTGGGTGTCGTGGCAGGCATCTGTAGTCCCAGCTACTCAGGAGGCAGAGGCAGGAGAATGGCATGAACCTGGGAGGCAGAGCTTGCAGTGAGCCAAGATCGTGCCACTGCACTCCGGTCTGGGTGACAGAGCAAGACTCTGTCTCAAAAAAAAAAAAAAAGATATACATACATATATATTATTGCTATGTATATTCTCTGAGCACCATTCTGAATGTTTGTGTCCCGCACACATTGTTTTCTCTACCGATACCCTTCATTCCATTTTTCTGCCCAGAAACCCTAAGTGTCCTTCAAGTGCTCGAATTGTATCTCTTCATGAAGCCTGCCCTGAGCTCTCATAGTTACAATTCGTTTGTCCTTCCAATGCACTCAAGACCTACCTCTGTAACAAGTGCGTTTGGAATACACTGCTTCCTGCTTCACCAAGTTTTATTAGGTGCTTCACTAACGGGCAGTTAGGTTACTTCCAGTGAGTTATTATTACATGCAATACTGCAAAGAACATCTTTCTGCAACTTTCCTTAGATCTATGTGCTTTTTTTCTAGGGTGAACCCTGCAAATGGAATTGTTGGCAATAGCCTTTGTATAATTCACATTTTCACTTTTACTAGATACTACCAAATGGTCATTTTTATACATCTACCAGCCATTTTTAAGTGTACTTGTTTACTCAAAATCTTACCAATGCTCGATATTATCAAACTTAGTTGTTTTCCACTATAATGGAAGGAAATGGTGTTTTATTTATTTTAATGGAAGGAAAGGGGGAAGGTCAAAAGGCTGAATTTCTTTTTTTTTTTTTTTTTGAGATGGAGTCTTGCTGTCACCAAGCTGGAGTGCAGTGGGGCAATGTAGGCTCACTGCAACCTCTGCCTCCCAGGTTCAAGCGATTCTCCTGCCTCAGCCTCCCGAGTAGCTGGGACTACAGCCGCACGCCACCATGCCCGGCTAATTTTTTGTATTTTAGTAGAGATGAGGTTCCACCATGTTGGTCAGGCTGATCTCAAACTCCTGACCTCAGGTGATGTGCCTGCCTCGGCCTCCCAAAGTGCTGGGATTACAGGCGTGAGCCACGGCGCCCGGCCTAAAAGACTGAATTTCTATGATCCCTTGTAAGGCTATTGAACACTCCAGTTTTTTTCTTACATTAATTGCCTGCCATGTCCCTTGCCCACTTTTTTCTATTTATAGGATTTCTTTTATATGTTTGGGATGCTAATTATTGGTCATTTACGTATGTTGAAAATATTTCTCTGTTTGTCATTTGACATTTTCTTTATTTTCTGTCATACTGAAGTTTTAAAGTCTTTGGATGTCAAATTTACCAATCATTTCCTTTATGAGTTTTGCCTTGGGTATCCTATATTAGAAGACATTCTCTTCATGCAAGTTTAATTACATCATTCTCCTAATAAGTTTCAAGGCACTGTCCTATATTTTCTTCTAATAATTTAAAATTATTTTTATTTGTTAATTTCCTCTGGGTTCTATTTTAAGCTATTTTCCCAAATAAATAGCCCATTTTCCCAGTACCATTTACTAAATAATCAATTCTTTCTCTACACATTTCAAATACTCCCTCCAGCAGATATAAAATTTCCACATAAATGTGTCTGCTCCTGGGTGCTTTATTATTTTCTGTTGAGCCATCCGGTCCCTGAGCCAGTATGATTCTGCTTGATGATTGAAGTCTTCATACCAAGTTGGCAAATTTCCCCACTTTCTAACTACTTTTTTAGAATCATCTTGCCTATTTTTGGATCTGAATTCTGAATTCATCCCTCTGAATATTTGTTTGTTTGTTTGTTTGTTTGAGACGGAGTCTCGCTCTGTCACCTAGGCTAGAATGCAGTGGCACGATCTCTGCTCACTGCAAGCTCTGCCTCCCAGGTTCACGCCATTCTCCTGCCTCAGCCTCCCGAGTAGCTGGGACTACAGGCGCCCGCCACCACGCCCAGCTAATTTTTTGTGTTTTTTTTAGTAGAGACGGGGTTTCACCGTGTTAGCCAGGATGGTCTCAATCTCTTGACCTCGTGATCCACCCGCCTCGGCCTCCCAAAGTACTGAGATTACAGGCATGAGCCACTGTGCCCGACCCCCTCCGAATATTAAGACAATTTGTTATATGCAAAACTTCAGTGGATTTTTATTGTGATTGCAATGAATATGTAGATTAATTGAGGGGTTATTGACATCTTTGCAAAGTAGATGCCTCCCATCCATAAATATGGCATATTTCTACATTTAATCAGTCGTTCTTTTGTGTCCTTCAGCTAAGTATTATTTTCCGTTTTTAAGATGACCTTATTTCCTTTTCTTTTCTGATTGGTTATATGTTGTAGTATACAAAAACTTTTGATTTTTGTCTTTTTTTTTTTAATTGAGACTGATTCTCACTCCGTCGCTGAGGCTGGAATGTAGTGGCATGATCTCAGCTCACTACAACCTCTGCTGCCCGGGTTCAAGCGATTCTCATGCTCAGTCCCAAATAGCTGGGACTACAGGTGCACACCACCATGCCCAGCTACTTTTTTTGTATTTTTAGTAGAGGTGGAGCTTGGCATGTTGGCCAGGCTGGTCTCAAACTCCTGACCTCAAGTTATCTGCCCACCTCGGCCTTCCAAAGTGCTGAGATTACAGACATGAGCCACCGTGCCAAGCCAAACTTTTGATTTTTGTATGTTTGATATTGTGTCTGATAATCTTGCTGAATTTTCTTAATCGTTTAACAGTTGGCTGGGCACGATGACTCATGCCTGTAATCCCAGCACTTTGGGAGGATAAGCCAGGTGGATCACCTGAGGTCAGGAGCTCAAGACCACCCTGGCCAACATGGCCAAACCTTGTCTCTACTAAAAATACAAAAATTAGCTGGATGTGGTCCCAGGCACCTGTAATCCCAGCTACTTGGGAGGCTGAGGCAAGAAGAATCGCTTGAACTTGGGAG
This sequence comes from Colobus angolensis palliatus, assembly GCF_000951035.1. Classification (NCBI taxonomy): domain Eukaryota; kingdom Metazoa; phylum Chordata; class Mammalia; order Primates; family Cercopithecidae; genus Colobus; species Colobus angolensis. Next base: position 1,317,656 of record NW_012116199.1, read on the forward strand.
GTAGAGGTTGCAGTGAGCCGAGATTGGGCCACTGCACTCCAGCCTGGGTACCAGAGCAAGACTCTGTTTAAAAAAAAAAAAAAAAAAAAAAATTAACAGTTAATATTCCTAGAATCTTTAGGGAAGCAACTGTATTGTCTATGAATAATAATATTCACCCTCCTTTCTAATGTTTGTGGAGCATTTATTTTTTCTTGTCTGATTACATTGGATAGGCTAGTTATATAATGTTAGAGATTAGGCATGAAAACAGGCATATTGGATTATTCCTTGTTTTAATGTCTATATTATTTCTTCATTAAGCATTATGCTAGCTGTGCATTTTTGGTTAATACATCATTTAAGGCTACATGTAGTCACAGAAAAAATAAACATGATTTAGTGACTTAAAGAAATATAGATTTCATTTTTGTCACTTAAAATGTGCAGAGGAAGGCGGTCCAAGTTGTTTTTGTTCTTGTGGTTACAATGTGGCTGCTGTTTCTCCAGGCCTTGGATTGCCTTCCAGGGAGGGAAAGAGGAAAGGTAAAAAGACTGAATCTGTCTCTTTTTAGCTGAAAAACATAAATTTCTCAAAAGTTTTAAGATTATACTGCAATTTTCTGCTGGGCGTGGTGGCTCATGCCTGTAATCCCACCACTTTGGGAGGCTGAGGTGGGCGGAGCACCTGAGTCTGAGAGTTTGCAACCAGACTGGCCAATGTAGAGAAACCCCATTTCTACTAAAAATACAAAATTAGCCGGGCGTGGTGGTGCACGCCTGTAATCCCAGCTACTTGGGAGGCTGAGGCAGGAGAGTCGCTTGAACCTGGGAGGTGGAGGTTGTGGTGAGCCGAGATCGCTTCACTGCACTCTAGCCTGGGCAACGAGAGGGAAACTCAGTCTCAAAAAAAAAAAAAAAAAGTGCAGAGGCGGGCAGTCCAGGGTTCTTTTCAGTTTCCTGATACTTCTTTAGCCATGTTTTTGTTCTTGTGGTTACACTTTGGCTGCTGCTTTTCCTTGGATTGACTTCCAGGGAGGGAAAGAGAAAAGGTCAAAAGGCTGAGTCTGTCTCTTTTTAGCTGAAAAACAGATTTCTCAAAAGTGTTAAGATCATACTGTAATTCAATTTTTTTTTTTTTTTTTGAGATGGAGACTTGTTCTGTCGCCAGGCTGGAGTGCAGTGGAGTGATCTCAGCTCACTGCAACAACCTCTGCCTCTGCAGTTCCAGCGATCTCCTGCCTCAGCCTCCCGAATAGCTGGGACTACAGGCGCGTGGGACCACGCCTGGCTCATTTATTGCATTTTTAGTAGAGAAAGGGTTTCACCATGTTGGTCAGGATAGTCTCGAACTCCAGACCTTGTGATCTGCCTGCGTCTGCTTCCCAAAGTACTGGGATTAAAGGTGTGAGCCTCCGCATCCAGCCTGCAATTTCCATCTTTTGGCTGCACATAAGTTATGTCACTATTCTCAGCTGTGGGAGTGTTTAACTGGGCGTGTTGCATCCTGTCTGTTAGATAGGTTTTAAAATTTCTGAATAGGTACTGAATTTTATCAATTGCTTTTTTCTTTCTTGATTGAGCAATTTTTTTCTCATCTTTTTTTTTTTTTGAGACGGAGTCTCGCTCTGTCGCCCGGGCTGGAGTGCAGTGGCCGGATCTCAGCTCTCTGCAAGCTCTGCCTCCCTGGTTCACGCCATTCTCCTGCCTCAGCCTCCCAAGTAGCTGGGACTACAGGCGCCCACCACCTCGCCTGGCTAGTTTTTTTTTTGTATTTTTTAGTAGAGACGGGGTTTCACCGTGTTAGCCAGGATGGTCTCGATCTCCTGACCTCGTGATCCACCCTTCTTTAAAGAAATGTTGATTCAAGTTTTTTTTTTTTAACATTTTAAAAGTTGGGTTATATATTTTTTCCACTGTTGAGTTGTACCAATTCTTTATACGTTTTGGGTTTTGTTTTTTTGTTTTGAGACAGGGTCTTGCTCTGTTACGCAGACTGGAGTACAGTAGCACAGTCACAGCTTACTTGACCTTCTGGGCTCAAACCCTCCTCCCATCTCAACTTCCCAAGTAGCTGTGACCACAGACACACACCACCATGCCTGGATAATTTTTAAATTTTTTGTTGAGACGGGTTCTCACTATGTTACCGGGCCTGGACTCAAACTCCTGGGCTCAAGTGATCCTCCCACCTCAGTTTCTCAAAGTGCTGGGATTAAGGAGTGAGCCACTGCACCTGGCTAAATGTTGGATATCTACCCCTAATTGGCTGGGTGTGGTGGTTCACCCTTGTAATTCCAGCACTTTGGGAGGCTGAGGCGTTTGGATCACTTGCCGTCAGGAGCTTGAGACCAGCCTGGTAATGTGGTGAAGCCCCACAATGGAGTTTTGGCTTCTTTAACTGAGAAATGAGGATCGTGACCATCCCTGCCAAGCAGGAGAGGAGATGGGCTGATATGTGCAGTGAGGCCCAACGTGGTGAAACCCCGTCTCTAATAAAAATACAGAAATTAGCCGGGCATGGTGGCGGGCGCCTGTAATCTCCACTACTCAGGAGGCTGAGGCCGGAGAATTGCTTGAACCCAGGAGGCGGAGGTTGCAGTGAGCCAAGATCGCACCATTGCACTCCAGCCTGGGCAACAGAGCAAGACTTTATTTCGGAAAAAAAAGAGTAGTCACTTCAATAAATGGTGAGACCAGCTTTGCAAAGATGACGATGGTGAGAGAAGTCTAGCATGACTGACTCCATCCCGCTTCTAGTCTCACGGGCTGGCTGTCTTTGCTTATTCCTGAGCATAGGCCAAATCAACCATGGGAGAAATTTAGTTCATAGTCTAACGTTGCCATTTCAAGTCCACAGGGGTCCCCTCTTTCCACTCCATGCTTAGTTATGAATTTGTTACTCTGCTTTAAAATATACATATTTTTTGTAATCCCAGCTACTCAGGTGACTGAGGCAGGAGAATCGCTTGAACCTGAGAGGTGGAGGTTGCAGTGAGCCGAGATCGCGCCATTGCACTCCAGCCTGGGAGACAGAACGAAACTCTGTCTCAAAAAACAAATATGACTTGAAATGATAATGTCTTTCTTTAAAACCAAAGAAAATGTGCATGGCGGATGTCTTCCTGTCACTTCGCACAGCCTACTGCCACAGTGCCTGAGCCCCACACCCCAAACTCACTGTCCTGCTCAGGGACCCCCAGACCACACTGAACATTGAGGGCACCCCAAGTACTCTCCTATCCTCACCTCACTCCTGCAGTAAGTGGCTAAAAGAATAATTCAGAAGTGAAGCCAAAAAGAGAAATGCACATGGGGAACAGGAGAGGCGCGCAGAGGCCACAGCCTGGAGGCCTGGGCTGATAACGCTGGGAAGACATGTCTCCAGGGACCACCTGTGGGGAGCAGTCTGCCATTCAGAACACACCTAGAGAAGCCTCTACCACTAAATAGCACCCATTCCCGAGTCCCCTGCCTGCCGCCAAAACTGTCCTTGAAAACCCCGAACCTTGGCCGGGCGCAGTGGCTCAAGCCTGTAATCCCAGCACTTTGGGAGGCCGAGACGGGCGGATCACGAGGTCAGGAGATCGAGACCATCCTGGCTAACACGGTGAAACCCCGTCTCTACTGAAAAATACAAAAAACTAGCCGGGCAAGGTGGCGGGCGCCTGTAGTCCCAGCTACTCGGGAGGCTGAGGCAGGAGAATGGCGTAAACCCAGGAGGCGGAGTTTGCAGTGAGCTGAGACCTGGGCACTGCACTCCAGCCTGGGCAGCAGAGCGAGACTCCGTCTCAAAAAAAAAAAAAAAGAAAACCCTGAACCTCTGGGCCTTTGGGGAGACTGATTTCAGTGATAACTCCAGTCCTTTCATATGGCTGGCACTGAGTTAAACTCCTTACTGCAATACCGTGGTCTCAGTGAACTGGTTTTGTCTGTGCAGCAAGCAGGAAGAACCCACCGGGCAATTACAATGGTATTGGGAAAACTGGATTTCCACGTACAAAAGAATGAATGCTGTTATCCCAAGTGGCTGGGGATGCAATCACAGGGGTGTGGAAATGGTCCTCATGCACTGAGTCCACCTCTGGGTGGGGCCACAGGTTGAGTCCAGCTGGGATGAGTCTGAAAAACATCTCAAAAGGCCAATCTTAGATTCCACAATAGTGATGCTATCTACAGGAGTAATTGGGGAAGATGCAAATCTTGTGACCTCTGGCCACATGACTCCTGAGCAGTAAGGGCTTACAGAAACTATGCCTGTATTTTCACAGAATTCAGTCTCCCCGCAAATCCTAATCTTGTGGCCTTCATTAGTCTTACGAAAGTGGGTTCAGCTCCTGGACAAGGACAGGATCAGTTTTAGGGAGGTTCTATTATCATCCTTGCTTCAATGTTAGCATAGCAGACAAGGGCAGAACCAGAAATTAACACATGTGGGGGAAGTTATATAGCACAAATAGGACAATCCGTGGAAGAACCAAGTGAATGGTGATAGCAGAATGTCAGGAAAGGACTTTATCATGTATAGACCTTAGAGAAATAGAGAAGGAACTGAGATAAGAATCAATTTGAATCCTTGGAAATAAAAAACTGTAGTTACTCACCATGTTGACCAGGCTGGTCTCGAACTCCTGACCTCAGGTGATCCACCTGCCTCGGCCTCCCAAACTGCTGGGATTACAGGCATGAGCCACTGCATCCAGTCAAGAAGGGACTATTCTTTCTCCATCGTGTCCTCTTGGTGCCCTTGTCAAAAATTAGTTGACGGGATATGTTTAGATTTATTTCTGGACTCTCTGTTGTGTTAATGTCAATTTTCCCATAGCCTCTTCTTCTCCTGTTTTTCTTTTTTTTTTTCTTGCTGCAAAAAGTGTTCTTTCCCTTTGGTCCAAGGCTTGGGAGAAGGCTGCAGGGTGGTTAAAAAGCTGCCTACTGGCTGGAAGGAGAGGTTGGGCAGAAGCCCTGATACCAGGAGGTGCAGAGGTGCCCCTCAAAGGCTGCTGGGCTCTGGAGGCCCTGGTTGTGGTTGTGGGTGGGCTTTTGGAAGAGACACTGGCACAGGCGGGCCTGGGGGCTGGCTGGCCAGCAAAGGTAACTGCGGTGGTTGCCCATCGTCTTGATGAGTTTCATCTTCCCATTTAGGAAATGGCTGTCCAGAAAGTCACAGAGATGAGGGTCTGTGTGGGCAGAACCGAGGGCATGCAGATCCATGAGGGCCTGGTTCAAATTCTTCTCCAGGCAATGATGGCTTTGATGGCATCCATGGTTTTCCTCATTCATCTAGAAATGGCTTCTGCGTACCTTGGAAGATGGTGCAGCTGGTTTTGCATTTCCAAGAGACACACCGTGCCCTTGTGCTTCTATTGAACCAACTCACGGAAGAAGCAGCCAAAGCGCTCCAGAGCCACTCATTGTGGTTAAAATAGAAGCCCAGGAATGGTAAGTGCCAGAGACCTGCCAATGCACATGGACCAGGCAGCTGACCGCAGCTTCCTCCTCGGTGGAATCATTCTGACGAATCTGGGAGATCGTGGTTGGTTGGCAATAAGGAGCTAACCTTATTTCTAACAACAACGGTGTTGGCTGGTCCTGGAAGCAGGATATGGCTGAGAAGATGGTCCTGGAGGTTGCAACTGGAGAGGAGATTGGAGATTAGGAGAGGCTGGAAGAGAGGGAATCCTCAGGTCTGTTCTATCCTAACACTGTCGAAGCAAGGGACAGATGTGTGAGACCACTGGGAGTGCTGCCTAGACCTGCATTTTTTCTTTTTTTTGAGACAGAGTCTTGCTGTGTCACCCAGGCTGGAGTGCAGTGGCGCAATCTCAGCTCACTGCAACCTCCGCCTCCCAGGTTTGAGCAATTCTACCGCCTCAGCCTCCTGAGTAGCTGGGATTACAGGAGCCCACCACCTCGCCCGGCTAATTTTTGTATTTTTAGTAGAGACGGGGTTTCACCATGTTGGCCAGGCTGGTCTCTAACTCCTGACCTCAGGTGATCCGCCTGCCTTGGCCTCCCAAAGTGCTGGGATTACAGGCATGAGCCACCGCGCCCGGCCTGGACCTGCATTCTTAATGTGTGTCTTTCACATGCAGAATATAGCTAAGAAATGAAAAGAAATCCGATATATTTTGATTTTTATGTTATTTTGTTGTTTGGTTTTGGGGTCTTTTTTGAGACAGGGTCTCACTCTGTCACCTTGGCTGGAATACAGTGGCATGATCATAGCTCACTACAACCTCAAATCCTGGGCTCAAGCGATTGTCCCACCTCAGCCTGGGGCTACATGTGCGTCTGGCTAATCTTTTAATTTTTAGTAGACACGAGGTCTCGCCATGTTGACAAGGCTGGTCTTGAACTCCTGAGCTCAAGCGATGAGCCACCTCGGCCTCCCAAAGTACTGGTGTAAGCCACCGAGCCTGGCCTGATTTTCTCTTTCTTTCTTTCTTTTTGTTTTTTGAGATGGAGTCTTGCTCTGTCGCCCAGGCTGGAGTGCAGTGGCCGGATCTCAGCTCACTGCAAGCTCTGCCTCCCGGGTTCATGCCATTCTCCTGCCTCAG
>NW_012116199.1:1328031-1328491 GCF_000951035.1 Colobus angolensis palliatus
TGTTGGCCAGGCTGGTCTCAAACTCCTGACCTCAGGTGATCCACCTGCCTCGGCCTCCCAAAGTGTTGGGATTACAGGCGTGAGCCACTGTGATGGGCCAGGTATTTTTTCGTAGCAATGCAAAATGAACTAATACACATGTCAGTACCCACAACATACCTGGCATATAGCGGCCCATCAGTATTTGTTGAAGGAAAGAAATATGCCACCCTGGCCGGGCGCCTTGGCTCACGCTTGTAATCCCAGCACTTTGGGAGGCCGAGGCAGGTAGATCACGAGGTCAAGAGATCGAGACCATCCTGGCTAACACGTTGAAACCCCATCTCTATTAAAATATTACAAAAACATTAGCCGGGCTTGGTGGTGGGCGCCTGTAGTCCCAGCTACTCGGGAGGCCGAGGCAGGAGAATGGTGTGAACCCGGGAGGCAGAGGTTGCAGTGAGCCGAGATCACACCACTG
>NW_012116199.1:1337401-1352655 GCF_000951035.1 Colobus angolensis palliatus
AACCCCGTCTCTACTAAATATACAAAAAATTAGCCAGGCGTGGTGGCGGGCACCTGTAGTCCCAGCTACTCGGGAGGCTGAGGCAGGAGAATGGTGTGAATCTGGGAGGCGGAGCTTGCAGTGAGCCAAGATTGCACCACTGCACTCCAGCCTGGGTGACAGTGCAAGACTGTCTCAAAAAAAAAAAAAAAAAGAAAGAAAAGAAAAGAAAAAAGAAGAAGAAGCTGGAAAAGGTGAGGAAATCATCTCTCCTAGAGCCTCCAGAAGGAAGAGAGTCCTGCCAGCACCTTGGTTTTAGGCTATTGAGACCTACGTCAGACTTCTAACCCATAGAACTGTGGACTGACCCATTTGTGTTGTTTTAAGCCGTGTAGTTTGTGGTGATTTGTTACAGCAGCAGCAGGATACTGATACACTCACCTTCCCCTAGAACCTAGGAGATGGCTCCAGGGAAGCCTTGCCTCAACTCCTCTCCAGGAGTCGTGTCTTCTGCTATCTGCCACATACTGCCAGGAAGTGGCACTCTGAGTAGAAGTCCTGAACAACCCTTCTCTTGGAATAGCTCAATTATTTCCCCAAATTCTCTCAGAAGTTCAGTGACTTATGGGCATGGACGTCCAATGATTAAGTGGGGAAGATGCCAGCCTTAACCTCTTGTTGTTATTAGTTCATTATCTACCAACAGTCATTGTCTATGGGAAAAATCTAGCCTGGGGGAGGCTTAGTGGAATGAGCTTCAGACCCGTGGCTGCAGTTGGTCCTGAGGCTATAAATGATATCGAACAGCTCCCTCCATGTTACAGGTTAAGTTTTGTCCCTGTAAATATTCTTATGTTGAAGTCTTAACTCCCAGTATCTGAGAGATAGGGTCTTTACAGTGGCGATCAAGTTAAAATGAGGTCATTTAGATGGGCTCTAAGCCAATGACGGATGTCCTTATGTAAAAAAGGAAATTTGGATACAGACACAGCCAGCCTGTCACTTCAGAAGGCTGAGCCCACGCTCCATCACGCCAGAAACTTCTGGCTGGTGTGGAATCTGACAGAAGCATGGGTGTGGACCTTATGGCCACGTGCCCATTGCTATGCTGCCCTTGCCAGAAAGGCAGTCATGTGGTCCGAGGATCCCACGTTGGTAAATCCTTAAATAGTGGTCCTGGCAAAAAATGCAGATTTATTTCTGGAATGTATGGCAACCCCAATCAGGGTGAATTGTTGTAATTTTTCAATGCTGAAGAGGTCTCGTGTAATTGTTTTGCCATTGAGTGTGCTGTGGTCTGAATGTTTGTGTCTCCAAAAAGTTCGCCTGTTGGAACCTAACCCCCAGTACAATGGTGTTCTGAGGTTGGGCATTCAGGATGTGATTAGGTCTTGATGGTGGAGGCCTCATGAATGCGATTCGTGTCCTTATAACAGAGGCCTCAGAGAGCTGGCTTGCCTCTCTAACATGCGAGGGGACGGCTGGAAGGTGCCATCTATGAACAGAAATCAAGAACTCACCAGGTACTGGATGTGCCAGCACTTTGGCCTTGGACTTCCCAGTCTCCAGAACTGTGAGAAATACATTTCTCTTGTTTAGAAGCCACTCAGTTTATGATAGTTTTTTTGTTTTGTTTTGTTTTAGATGGAGTCTCACTATGTCGCCCAGGCTGGAGTGCAGTGGTGTGATCTCGGCTCACTGAAAGCTCCACCTCCCAGGTTCACGCCATTCTCCTGCCTCAACCTCCCGAGTAGCTGGGACTACAGGTGCCCGCCACCACACCTGGCTCATTTTTTGTATTTTTAGTAGAGACACGGTTTCACCGTGTTAGCAAGGATGGTCTCAATCTCCTGACCTCGTGATCCCCCCGCCTCGGCTTCCCAAAGTGCTGGCATTAGAGGCGTGAGCCATTGCACGCGGCCAGTAGTTTGTGACAGCACCCCACATGGACAAAGCAGGCTGGTTGGTGGTTTTGAGGGGTGGTGGCTGACGGGCTCAGCATGGTCTGTGATGCTGACAGATCGGACATTCCGCAGTGATAGTCCTGGCTCAGCTTTGATGGGAGGAAGTCCCTGCTGTTGGGACATCCATAGCCTCCTTCTCTGCCACCATGGCCACTCTTCACAGGCCCCTTGTGCAAGCCTAGGGCTGCCTGAGGGGAGGCATTGGTAGACATTGACCCAGTGAGTCCTCCTGCCTGCCTGGTTGGTGGTTTCATGCTTCTTCTCTGGTGGGCATTGATGTGCAACACCACGACCTTTTACGTGGTGCCCACTGCCAGGGGTCCATCCACATGTGGCCACCTTGTCAAAAATGTCCAGCCTTATTCCTTAGACCCTGACCAAACAGCCAGGCTATGTGCTATTGCCCATAAATATAGCTAATATTGGGCCATTCCTCGCTCCATTCAAAGTGAATGACCACGCGCTTTGCCTGAGGCTCTGCCCATGGGAGGATTCTCCTTCTCCACTGTCTTTCAGGGCTCCCCTGAGAGGGGGCTCCCCTTCTTCCCGATCAGAGGCCTGACTCTGGCCTGGGAGAGTGCTGAGGCTCCTGCTTCTCTTCACGTGACCTGGGCCAAGCCTCCTCCTTCGGCTGTAGGAGTTCACATGCAGCCATGTGCCTTCAGTGGGTTGTCAATCAACCTGAGCCTATGCAGTTCTCTCACCTCCCTCCTGGCTTCAATCATCAGAAATATTGCCCCATTCGGGGCACGCCCTTCCACTCGGCTTCCAGCTTGGCAGAGCTGCAGACCAGGGAGCGTGCTGGAGTCTCGGCCCTCCACTCACCGCTGGGACTCAGGCCTTTCTGCCCTCTGCCTGGTGAGTCACCTGTCTCTAGAATCCCAGCCTCAGAGTCAGTCTCACAGGCCACTTCCTTACCAAGGTTCTTGGGTCTGTCTGGTGCCCTAGAAGCAGAACCAGAGATGAAGATTCCAGTGCAAGTGACTCCCTAGGGAAGCAGGACAGCTGGTAGAAGATGCTGAGGAAGGTGCAATTCCCAGCCTTGCTTGATCCCCTGGGGACCTCCGGAGCATCAGTGACTGCTCAGCGCTTGTCCCACCTCAGGGTAAGAAGGCTTCCGTGTTCCTGCTCCCATTCCAGGCCCGGGGGCAAAGGAGCTGTATACTCCCAGGCAATGCCAGCTCTCTGCTGGCGAGGACAGAGCCACTGCAGTGGTGTGAGGGGTAATTTTCCAAGGAGAGTGGAGGTACAGGCCTGGAAGAAAAGCTGGCAGAGGGTGCCCACAGGACAGCACAGGTGACATTGATGTCGGCTGCCACGTGCTGCTGGTGCCTTCGTTTCAAAGATGTTGTCTGGTTTTCTGGGGCTGCTAGAACAAAGTACTGTGAATTGCAGGCTTGAACAGGACACATTTATTATCTCACAGTCCTGGAGGCTGGAAACCTGAGATCAAGGTGCAGGCAGGGTTGGTTCCTTCTGAGACCTGCGGGGAGACTCTGCTGCAGGCCTCTCTCCTGGTTTCTGGTAGCTGCAGAAGTTCCTTGGCTGGTAGAGGGCATTCTCCCTGCATGTGAATACTCTGTTTTCTCTTGGTGCATCTGTCTCTCTGTGTTCAAATTTCTCCTTTTTATAAGCATGCCAGGCAGGTTGGGTGAGAACCCACTCTCGTGACCTCAACTTCGTTCAATCATCTACAAAGACCTTCTCACCAAACAAGGCCACATTCACAGCTACTGGGGGGCTAGGGCTTTGATTGTTTTTTTGTGTGTGGGGACACAATTCAGCAGGTGCTAAAATGTAAAACATAGGGTGTCTTAAAATTGATGACATGTGGCATGACCTGGACTCTCCTGAGCCAAATAGTAGTTAGCATGTGTCTTTATTTTTATTATTATTATTATTTTTGAGACGGTCTCACTCTGTCGCCCAGGCTGGAGTGCAGTGGTGCCATCTCGGCTCACTGCAAGCTCTGCCTCCCAGGTTCACACCATTCTCCTGCCTCAGCCTCCTGAGTAGCTGGGACTACAGGCACCCGCTACCACGCCCAGCTAATTTTTTTTTTTTTTTAGTTTTAGTAGAGGTGAGGTCTCACTGTGTTAGCCAGGATGGTCTTGATCTCCTGACCTTGTCATCTGCCTGCCTTGGCCTCCCAAAGTGCTGGGATTATAGGTGTGAGCCACCGCACCTGGCCTGCATGTGTCTTTATATAGAATTTCTGACTTGGTCTCCTAAATGCACAAAATATCCCCAAGCATAATACAACCCTGTGGTTATGTACAGGATTCAAATAGCAACAGATTCTCAATTGAAAACTTGATCCTGGCCGGGCGTGGTGGCTCACACCTGTAATTCCAGCACTTTGGGATGCTGAGGTGGGCAGATCACGAGGTCAGCTCGAGACTATCCTGGCTGACATGGTGAAACCCCGTCTCTACTAAAAAAAAAAAAAAACACACATAAAATTAGCTGGGTGTGGTGGTGAGTGCCTGTAGTCCCAGCTACTTGGGAGGCTGAGGCAGGAGAATGGTGTGAACCCGGGAGGTGGAGCTTGCAGTGAGCGGAGATCGTGCCACTGCACTCCAGCCTGGGCGAAGTGAGACTCCGTCTCAAAAAAAAAAAGACTTGATCCTGAGCAGTCCTATTGCAGTGGTTGAACTGACACCTCCAGCTCCTCTGAAAAGGGGTCTTTCAGTAATACTCAGGTTTGGGGGGGACCAATAATTAGAATGAGCTTCCGACAACTCAAAGGACTCCACCCTTTCCCCAGCACCTCCTGCTAGAGGAAGTATGTGGCTGTGGCTGTGACTTGAAAGCCCTGTGGGAACTCACAAGGTGAGGCCCACTCTTCCCATGTCCTCTCTCTTGCTGCCTCCACACCTATGAGAACGATCTCATCCCAACATGCCTGGGAAGGCCAATTTCAAAGGCACACGCACAAGGTGAATGCCTTCACAGCGAAACAAATGAGGCCTGGGATAGACTCTTCCAGTATTCCTCCTGCCCGGAAAGTCGGTGAGACCCCAGCCTGGAGTCAGTCCCTGCCCCCATCCACTTACCAAGGAGAGGCTGACAGCTTGGAGTGCGGTGAAGCCTTGCAGCGCAGCGCCGAGTTTGGATCTGAACCCCTCACCTGTCCCCGGTCCCTGCCCCAGCGTCTCTCCTCTCTGCCAATCTTTGCTGAAGCCCCTGGGTTCCCACTGAGCTTATGAATCAACCTGTGATCCATGGGGGAAGGGCCCAGCTGGACACAACGCCTTCTCTAAACAGGTGGTCAGCGGTGGGAATCGAAGGCACCCTGCAAGCTTATTAAGACAGATCTTTGGGCACGAGAAGGCCTTGAAGTGCTTCTGAAATATTTTTCTTCGTTCATTCATTCAGTCAGCAGAACCCATACTTAGGGCCTCCTCGTATCTGGGCATCTGACATGAGTGTGATGCGTGGGGTGGGGGTCAAAGCAGGTGCAGTCCCTCTGAGGGAGGGAGGGAGAGAGAAAGAATTGCTGATCACACGAATAAAGGATTGCAAGCTGCGATAAAAGCCAGGGAGGCCAGTGCAGGCTGGCATGAGCACACAGCCCTCAGGATTGGGCCCAGTGGGGTGGCAGTTGGTGAAGGATTTCCTGGCGAGCTGAGGGCTCCGCGGGAAGCACGCTCAGGCCAGGAGCACTGAGAAGGCTGTGAGCGGGGACCTCACGGAGCAGTGGGGAGCAGGGCCACTGGCCTCCCTCCCCTGCCTGAGGAGCCTGGTGTGGGGAGCGCCACTGCTGGCCCATTTGGAACTCCCAGCCTTCAAGGCCTGGCTTTCTGTGGGGAGTGGCTTTGACAAGAGCGTCTCTGAGAAAGCACCAAAGAGACCAGAGCAGAGAGAAAGCAACGCTGCTGCAGGGGAACAACGCTGCAAAGGCTTTGCTCTGGGAACTCTCAGGCGGCTTCCTGGGGTCACTACATTCTGTGTAAAGGGTTCCAGGAACGCTTCCAAGACAGGCAGTCAGACCCAGGGAGATGAGCCCAGACCCAGTGCGGTCATTGGTGCAGGGTGAGGGTGGAGAGCGGGGGCACTGGGTGGGGAGGAGGTGGAGGCACAGAGCCCAGGACAGGGCAGCGGAGGAGGAGCAGGAGGGATGGGCTCCACACTGAGAGCCTGCACACTTCCTCCAGGAAGTCCCCCCGTAGCTTTTCTCTTCACCAGGGAACCACCTGTCTGTCATCTGCCCTAATGCAGGCATCAGGGTTGTCCTTGTCACCCAGCACGGCAGTCCCTCAGGCCTCGCCAGGCAGAGGCCCTGGGCCTTACCCAGTGGAGCAGGCACTCAGCTATGCCCCTGGGAGAACAGTGCACACACGTCCCCTGAGCCCTCTCCTTTTCCTGGTGCTGGGCAGCATCTGCTGTTGGATCTCGGATGATCCTCTCCAGGCCTGGGCTGGAGGTACTGAGAGGGAGGACAGGCATGGGGTGGCGAATATGACTCACAGATGCCACTACTCTGCTCAGGAGCAGCAGCGCAGGACGACTGGGCAGATGGCATGGGGGCCCTGCCTCATCCAGGGTGGGCTTCCTGCAGGGTCTCTGGCTGGACCCCCAGGGCTGGGGTCACAGCCCCATCACTACCTGGGTCTCTGTCGCCCCATACTGTGGAAATATAGCAATGTTTTCTTCTCGTTCTAGGTCATTCATTACTTGTGATTAACTTTCATATATTTAGACTTTCTGGCCTGGCGCGGTGGCTCACGCCTGTAATCTCAGCACTTTGGGAGGCCAAGGCAGACAGATCACAAGGTCAGGAGATCAAGACCATCCTGGCTAACATGGTGAAACCCCATCTCTACTAAAAAAAAAAAAATTAGCCGGGCGTGGTGACGGGCGCCTGTAGTCCCAGCTACTCAGGAGGCTGAGGCAGGAGAATGGCGTGAACCCGGGAGGCGGAGCTTGCAGTGAGCCAAGATGCCACCACTGCACTCCAGCCTGGGCCACAGAGTGAGACTCCATCTCAAAAACAACAACAACACCAACACCAAAAAGACTTTCTTCCATGTAAATAAATGGACATATTTGAAGATATTATGGCAGTGGGGCTGGGCACAGTGGCTCATGCCTGTAATGCCAGCACTTTGGGAGGCCGAGGCAGGAGGATCACCTGAGGTCAGGAGTTCAAGACCAGCCTGGCCAACATGGTGAAACTACGAAAATACAAAATTAGCCAGGCGTGGTGGCGCATGCCTGTAACCCCAGCTATTTGGGAGAATTGCCTGAACCTGGGAGGTGGAGGTTGCAGCGAGCGGAGGTTGTGCTATTGCACTCCTGCCCAGGCAACAAGAGTGAAACTCCATCTCAAAAAAAAAAGAAAAAAAAATGGCAGTGGTTCTTAATCTCAGCACATCTTGACATGATATCTTGGCTTGGACCAGTTCATTGCGTGGGTGGGCACCTGTCCTGTGTATTGCAGGATGTTTAACAACGTCCCTGAACTCTACCCACCAGATACCAGTAGCATCACTCCCCTACGTTGTGACAGCCAAAAACATCTGCAGACATTTCCAGATCATTGCAAAATCGCCCCCAGTTGAGAGCCACTGACATACAGGGTCGGGCCCCAAGTTCTCAGATAAGACTGGGAAAGGTGGTTCCTTTTGTATAAGCCAAGTGCGAGCAGGACTGAAGAACAAGAGAGATGAACTGGGAGCCTGGGGTGAGGTCATTCAGGTCATGGTCTCGCGCCCACGGAGAAGCCACATTGTGCAGTTGTCCTTAGAGTCCCCACGTGTGGCTCACCAGGGCCATCAGGCGAGCTCCCGCAACGTTGAAAGTCACTGTGTGGCCCAGCACTAGCCACTGTGCAGCTGCTCCTTATGGACCCCTCTGCAGCACTGGCTCCAGCACACATCTGTATCTCCCCACACAACAGCCAGTCCAGCCTCGAAAGGCAGCTCTCGAGAAAGCTCCCGCCGGAGCCGTTACCGCCACGCACTTTATGCACCCAATTCCTTCCGTTCTTTCTGGGACACGTTCTACGGCTCCAGGGGAGCTGCTCACATCAGATTGTTTCAGGAACGGAAATAGACACTGTGACAATGAATGCTGCTGCTCTTTCTGGAAGCCCACAGCTTTGTTTCCTCCTACTACTTAAAGCTACAACAAATAACCACCATGATTCTCACTGTATCAGTGAGGACTCTTTTTTTTTTTTGAGATGGAGTCTCACTCTTTCACCAGGCTGGAGTGCAGTGGTGTGATCTCTGCTTACTGCAACATGATTCTCCTGCCTCAGCCTCCCGAGCAGCTGGACTACAGGTGCCCGCCACCACGCCCAGCTAATTTTGGCATTTTTTTAGTAGAGACCAGGTTTCACCATATTGACCAGGATGGTCTTGATCTCTTGACCTCATGATCCGCCCACCTCGGCCTCCCAAAGTGCTGGGATTACAGGCATGAGCCACCGTGCCTGGCCAGTGAGGACTCTTAAAGTTACAGGAGATAGGAGCTCAACTTGAGCTGACTTAAATAACAGAAATGTCCAGAGGCAGGGAGATCAGGCAGGGCTGGACCCAGAGCCACAGACGCTGTCCACCTTCAGCTCTGCTTCCCTCCACTGTAGCCTCACTCTTCTGCGGGCCCCCTAATAGGGCAGCTCCAGGCTGGGATTGTCCTTACTGCTTACAATCTCAGTGGAGAGAGTGCTGCCTTGCCAGTGCTTCCAGTGAGGTCCTGGGATGCAATCTTAAGGGTATTGGGTTCCATACCCACCCCTCAGCTAAGCCCTGGAGTCAAGGGGATGGAACACATGCAGTGGCCACATCCAGCTCATATGCCCACCCCAAGTGACGCAGGACTGTTGAGTGGGGCAGAGGCCTGTTCTTCTAAATCGGGGGCTGAGGATGATGAGGGAGGGTAGATCCGGGCGCACTGCTTCATTCTCTTTTCCTGTTAATCGCTGACGTGCTGCCTGCCCTACCAGCGGGAAGCCATCCCATCCCTGGGTTGAAAATTCTCCTTGCCCTGGGAGCTCAATTCCCTTCCAAACGCCCCACGGCCATAGGACAGCGCTGTCAGGCCTTGACGGTGGAAGCCCCTTGATACCCACAGGCAGCCTTGCAGATGAGTCCTACCTGCCCTCTTCCGGCTCCTTGTTCCCTACTGTGGTGAGTCCCACAGCAGGCTCTGCCTGGCTCACAGCTCTGCGGCCATCCCTGGCCACTTGTCCCCAGACACATCGCTGTGGGGCTGGGATCAGAAAAGTTTCCAGTATCCCCTCTGGCTATGTTCTCTGGAACTTTCAGGCTGGCTCCTGGGGTCCTGCCTGGCTGCCCCTTCCTCTGGGGAATGTGTGTCGCCAGCCTGTCTGCCCTTCTGCACCTCCTGCCTCTGATCTGGGTCATCCTGGCCCCCCAGGAAGGTTTCCTGTGCTGTATCTTGGAAAGGAGACGTTGCTGTCTTAGTCCTTCCCTCCCAGGAGGCCTGCCCTCCTGTGAGCACTGACTCACCTCCAGCACTCTGCTGCTGATCAGACTCACACAGGGGGTACTGGAGGGTGACTTCGCTCCTGTCACCGTCTGGCCCACCAGGATACTTATGGTGCTGACTCGTTCTACGTCCCTGTAACTAGACATGCTCAAGTGCCTGTCTAGACCATATTATACAATAAGAACTTTGCTCTTTCTTCCATATACAGTCCCTACTATAGATGCTACCTATAGCCACACCTAATGATCTCTGCGACCTTCACTCTGTTATCTACACAAAAGAGTCTCTAGGATAAAGAAGGTCAGCACTGCAGTGATTTTCCACCCCTATGTACCTTAACCAAAATGCAGTTGGTGACTGGGCGTGGTGGCTCATGCCTGTAATCCAGCACTTTAGAAGGCCGAGGTGGGCAGATCACTTGAGGTCAGGAGTTCCAGACCAGGATGGCCAACATGGTGAAACCTTGTCTGTACTAAAAATACAAAAATTAGCTGGGTGTGGTGGCAGGTGCCTGTAGTCCCAGCTACTCCAGGAGGCTGAGGCAGGAGAATCGCTTGAGCCTGGGAGGCAGAGGTTGCAGTGAGCCAAGACAGTGCCACTGCAATCCAGCTTGGGGAAAAGAGCTAGACCCTGTCTAAAATAAAAAATAAAATAAAATAAAATAAAATAATAAAATAAAATAAAATAAATAAAATAAATAAAATAAAATAAAATAAAATAAATAAAATAAAATAATAAAATAAAATAAAATAAAATAAAATGCAGTTGGTAACTTATCTCATGAAAAGAACAAACCTCTGCTCTTCCAGCACACCAGCACCTGCACAGTGTGTCCCTCCTCAAAGGCCCTCCCGGTGGGTAAGGGCTATATTTCAAGCTCCTTAACAGACAGTCTGGCCTGCTGACTGTTCTGTGTGGCTCCCAAGGCCAGGGTCTGGTTTCCATTGTTTACAATTATCCATTTATTTCTACAAAGCCTGGATTTTGAAGAATCTGAGTCTTGAAATCAGCCAAATAAATCAATGGTATTTACTTTTCAGGAAGATACTAGCTTCTATGGTTGTCAAAGGCATTTCCATGCTGTCTCTTTGTGTCTTCCAAAATAAAGCAGTGGGTCTTGGAAAAACCTATTAGAGTGTAATCTGGTTAGTGATTTTTCCATTGACTTCAATCCTGAAGGCAAGAAAATCAGACAGCCACAGCGGGCTTTAGCATTTCCTTCTCACACACCCTGGACCTTGGGGGTTTTCTAGGCCAACTTCCTCACCTCAACCCAGGAGCAAACTGTACTGTGGAGGCCCCAGCTGATTTACCTGAGTCCCCCCCCTCCAGCTAGTGCCTTAGCTGGGATAGGAATGCAGGTCTCCTGGCTCTTGGTTCAGGCCACTTTAGACTCCACGAGGATAAAATGAGCAGTCAGCAGGAGGAGCCTATGAGCTCGAAATTCACAGGCCCAACAAGGCCTGTGCCAAGCAGTAACTTTATGAAAGGGAAGTTATTCTGCCATCCCCTCAGAGAGAGGACATGTCTTTATTAATTAAGCACATTTGTACAGTCAGCCAAAGAATGAAGGAAAAATTAATATTCTGTCATTTGGAAGTTTTGTAAAGGAACATCTTGTTCAGCCTATAAAACAATGCATTAATCTTCTGTCCTATATAGGAAAGGCATATGTTATTTTAAAAAGGTAAGTTAGGGTGTGAGGAATTGACAAGTTTCCAACTCCACTTGGTAACACTTTGCAGGAAATCTGGCCTGGTCCAGGAGCTCCTCCAGGCTGAATGGTATTGGCATTAAGCCTGCAATTCATGTATGCTGTCACTAAGTGGTGGTAGGGATCACAGCCATGTGGTCCAAACATACAGTCACAGAGCTTCCTTGTTCTTCTTTTTCCCCCTAAAACAACAGACAAAAGATTTTAGAGATCTTTTACCCTCCAAAGGGTTAAAAACCAGGGTTACGAATGATAATTGCATTTTTTTCCTCAGGGATAGATAATATCATATACTTCAAAAATGAAAAGGTTCTGCACATGGTGGCTCACGCCTGTAATCCCAACACTTTGCTATCCTGGCTAATGTGGTGAAACCCTGTCTCTACTAAAAATACAAAAAATTAGATAGGCGTGGTGGCGGGTGCCTATAGTCCCAGTTACTTGGGAGGCTGAGGCAGCAGAATGGCATGAACCTGGAAGGTGGAGCTTGCAACAAGCCAAGATTGTACAACTGCTCTCCAGCCTGGGCGACAGAGAGAGACTCTGTCTCAACAAAAAAAAAAAAAAAGGGAAAGGAAAATCACTGAAAAGTTTTCCTGTCACCCCCGCTCCAGACACTACTTTCTTTCACAAGGGTGATCAACATTTTTCATTTTCCTGTGATCCTTCCAGAAAGGCTTTATGATTGCATATGAGCATTTATAGGCTCACTCTTTTTTCCTTTTTCCTTTTTTTACTCACATGGTGGCATACTACACACATCTTCTGCCCTTTGTTCTTTCACTTAACAATTATCTTGGAGAACTTCCGGTGTTAATTTATTATGCGTTTCTTCCTTCTTTTATGGCTGCATACTATTTCAGTGTTGGGAAGTGCCCTCATGCATTGAACAGTCCCCTTTTCATGGATATCAAGATTGTCTGCAGTCATTTACTACAGAAACACAGCACCATGAATGATTCTACTCATGCCTATTTTGCATGTGTGATATACAGGTCGAAAAATTCCTAGAAGTAGAATTCTTAGGTCAAAGGGCTTGTGCATTTGTAATTCTGATAGACATCATCTGATTTTCCTACGTAGAAGTTGTACTGATTGGGCCGGGCGCAGTGGCTCAAGTCTGTAATTCCAGCACTTTGGGAGGCTGAGGCGGGCAGATCACAAGGTCAGGAGATTGAGACCATCATGGCTAACATGGTGAAACCCCGTCTCCACTAAAAATACAAAAAATTAGCTGGGTGTGGTGGCGGCGCCTGTAGTCCCAGCTACTTGGGAAGCTGAGGCAGGAGAATGGCGTGAACCCGGGAGGCTTCACGGGAGTGGCCGATCTTGCAGTGAGCCGAGATCAACTCACTGCACTCCAGCCTGGGGACAGAGCGAGACTCCGTCTCAAAAAAAAAAAAAAGACGTTGTACTATTTATACTCCCATCGGCAGTATGGGAATCTGCCGGTTTCCTCTTGCTTTCTGGAATATATTGTGTTACTGAACTCCTGGGTCTCTGATCAGTGAACACAATGGCATCTCAGCATAGTTTTAATTTGCATTTCTTCTTCTTTTAATGAGATGGAGTCTCACTCTCTTGCCCAGGTTCAAGTGCAGTGTTGCAATCTCGGCTCACTGTAACCACTGCCTTCCAGGTTCAGCCGATTCTGCTGCCTCAGCCTCCTGAGTAGCTAGGATTACCGGTGCTCACCACCACGCCCGACTAATTTTTGCATTTCTAGTAGAGACGGGGTTTCACTATGTTGGCCAAGCTTGTCTCGAACCCCTGACCTCAAGTGATCCACCTGCCTCGGCCTCCCAAAGTGTTGGGATTACAGGTGTGAGCCACCACTCCTGGCTTAATTTGCATTTCTTATTATGAATAAGGGAGTACAGCTTTTCAGATGTTTAAAAGTCATTTGTATTTCCTTCCCTGTGAATTGTTGCTTCTTACCCTTTACCTGTTTGTTTTGTCTTTTATGTTAAGAGATAGTTTCATCCTGCTGCCCAGGCTTAGTACATTGGGATGATCATAGTTCACCGCAGCCTGGAACTCCTGGGCTTAAATGATCCTCCTGTCTCAGCCTCCTGAGTAGCTGAGATTACAGGTATGAGCCACGGTGGGGGCCTGGTGATAATCTGTGATGCCTTCTTTTGATTTTTTTTTTCTTACCAATTTCTTGATGCTATCTAGGTATTAGGGAAATTAACTGCTTGTGATATGAATTGCAAATAATTTTCCCCCTTTGTTGTTGACTTTGCTTATGGTAGTGATTGCCATGCCAGAGTTTCTTTGAAGTCAAACTTAGCTGTCTTTTGTTACCACTTTTTGATTTTGTTGCATACTTAGAAAGGCCTTTCCCATTCCAAGATACTTTTTTTTTTATTTAAAATTTTAAGTCCCCGGATACAAGTACAGAACGTGTAGGTTTGTTACATGGGTGTATGTGTGCCATGGTGGTTTGCTGCACCTGTCAACCTGTCATCTAGGCTTTAAGCCCCACATGCACTAGCTATTTGTCCTAATGATTCTTCAAAAATTCTCTGAATACTGGCAGTTGGCTCAAGCTCACCAGATTTGGGGGTCCTGAGTGAGGCTGGGGGTAGGCCTTTACCTTTATTTTTAAATTAATTTAATTTATTTTACTTTTTAAAGTGATAGGGTCTTGTTCTGTCACCAAGGCTGGAGTGCAGTGGCACGACCATAACTCACGGCAGACTTGAACTCCTGGGCTCAAGCGAGCCTCCTGCTTCGGTTTCCCAAAGTATTGGGATTATAGGTGGGAGTCACTGTTCTTGGCCCTAGGCCTGTATCTTTCATCTTGTGAACTGTGGACATCAGCCATTATCCCTCCCGGGTGCTGGGATGGGGTTTAATTTCCAGTGACTGGCCCAGAGCCTGCTCATGGGAAGATCTCAAGGGAGGCTGTGGAAGGAACAGCATGCAACTGGCCGGTCCACACACATTCACACTGACGGGGGTGGGGGTTTGAGAAGGTGGGGGGTGTTGTGTGGATCAGCTTCAGGCACAGGTGTCTGGTTTCCTATGGGATGTGACCACATAACAGTAAGGCAAGAAGATGACTGCATTTACCTTCTGGGAATCACTTCTTCCTAATTGTTGCTCCCCACTGTTGGCATTGGAGAAAGGCTGGCCCACAGGAGGCTGGATGAACTTGGTGTCAGCCAGGTAAGCAGAATGTCTGTGCAGGTGGAAAGTAAGCAGTGAAGTGTGCTCATCTGAGCGGGGAGAGGCACAGGTCAGGAACCTTGCTGGCCTGCCCTGGCCTTTGCGCCTTTGGCCCTGTGGCTACGAAGCTCCCCTACCAGGTGCAGCCCCCCCTGGCGACTCTGGCCCTGGGGGCCTGTGAATGTTTGGTGGGGGCAGGGTGTGGAGAGGCCAAGTCCACACTGCATCTAACCCTAGACCATCTCAGGATTCAGCTTCCCCCGGCCCCTTCTCCTCAGGGTCTCAGCTCTGGCCCTCAGGGCAGCAGGAAGATGAGCTCTCCTCACCCCCCAGTCCCCCTGCCCTTCTGTGCCCCCACTACTTCAGAACTTTCCATGCCACAGCTTCGCCTAGTCCAGCCACAGGAGAAAAGAAAACGAGGGCAAATCACCACGATTTGGGGGTGGGAGGCACCTGAGCCCTCGCTCTGCCCAGACAAGGCATCCTGTGCCTGTCCCACGGCTTATCACATCTGCCCGGGACTCAGTGAAAGAGCCAGAGGGCCGAAGGTGACACCGGAGTCTCCAGCAGGACCTTCGAGGGCCTCCAGGGGATTTCTCAAGCAGTAGGGGGCGGAAGACTGGCTCCCCTGGGGATGCATGTGAGTGTCTGGGAGTGTGTGCTCCCCAGGGCCCCGCGGAGGTCAGGGTGCTCTCCATTTAGGACAGCAAGGAGAGAAAGGCCTGGAGTAAGGCCCTGGGGCTGGGGGCTAAAGCAGCACAGAGTATCAGAAACGGGGTGCTGGGATGGTTACCGGGGACCGCCAGGAAAGACTTGGAGTCCAGCATGCGCCTAAGGGAGCTGCGGTGGGGAGGCAGCAGGGGGCCTCCCCTGCCAGATGGGGCTTTCGGAGGCCGCGATCCCTAGAGCAAGGGTTCTTCGCTCTAGGGTCCCCTATTATAGCTGCGCGGCGCGGCGCGGCGGCC
>NW_012116199.1:1353555-1363386 GCF_000951035.1 Colobus angolensis palliatus
CTCGCATCCCTGGCAAGGGGGCACCGTGGCAAGGGGCCACCCGGCGCGGGCAAGAGGCGCTGTGTGGCGGTGCTATCCGCTCGGGTTCTGCCGGGCTGGCCGGGCCGCTTGGCACCGGCATCAAGTCCCCGTACCGGGCGGCAACTACTGAGTTTGGGGTCGCCTCTGGGTTCGCTGCCCTCGGAAAACCCAAGCCCAGATCTTCGTCCCCTTCCCTTTCCCTTTATAGTAAGGCCCAGAGGGATAAACTTATAAATTAAAAACCCCACACCCCGTTGCCCCTGGGCTGCAGGTGCCCGGCTGGGGGCACGGCGCGGACCTGCCCCTTGGCCTGGCCCCTTCCCCATGGCAGGCACTGCCTGGCAAGGCTGCTGGCGGGAGATTTGGCTGCAGATGGTGAAGGAGAACATCGAGGCCCCTGGTTCCCAAGCAGGGAGGGCTCCATGGGCCGGGCGGCGGGCCTCGGTGTGCCCAGGCGGGGAGGGGGCGAACTTCCTTTCGCCAACGCCTGCCAAGGACCCCCGTGGAGAGCAGAGCCTTAGAGGGGTCTGCTGGTCTTAACTTCGTATTTACTGGCAGAAAGAAGGCTTAATTTTTCAGATCTATTCAGAGAGGACCTGGCAGGCACCAGACATAAATCTGTGGTTGAGTGCAGTCAGCTCCTAAATGGGCATGTGAAGGGTGAGGCACCCCAAACTCGGCATCTTGTGTCTGGCACTGTTTTTGGGCTAAACTGCCTCTGGCCTCTTCAGCCTCCTGTGCCTCTTTCTGTTTTTGTTTGTTTCTGTTTTCCTTCCTGTTTGAGAAGGGACAGTGGTTTTACAAATAATGACCGGAGAGCTTTGCAGATTGAAGTGGGACAAGTTTTCTTGAGGTGCATGTTGGCAGGTGCCAGGAGCCTGCAGGCGGCGTTTTCTCAGGCCTCTGGGTCAGGGTCCCTCCAGTGAGGTGAGGCAGGGATTTCTCCCTTCCCGGAGGTGTGGCCACTATGCCGAGGACAGGATCTCCGTTTCCGAGTCTGGGGCATCCAGGATGCCCTGCCCTCTGCGCTGATTCCTGGGTGACCATGGGAGCTGCTCCCCTCTGCAGCCTGGGGTGGAGGGAGTCTCCTGAGCTTAGGATTTGCGGGACAGGAGGGCCAGGGTGACATGGACCTGGAACGCTGGGACGCCGGGCAGCGTCCAGGGCGTGAGTGGATGAAGCTGGAGCTTGCGGCTGTGTGCTGGCAGCCCTCCCTCGGTGGACTCTAGCAGCATTGGCAGGGGGGCCCTTGGAGTGGGCTCCATGGCTGGGCTGGGGGGTGATGGCACTAGTGATGAGGCACTGAGTCTTCCCTCTCATTTGTTAGGAAGTGCGGTTTGTGCTCCTCCCCACTGTCTCCTGGCCTCATGGGATTCAAGAAGCTGCAGGCTGAGTCCTACGGGATGTGAGTGTGTGTGAGCAGGAGAGTTGGGCGGGCGCTGGAAGGAGGTGAAACTGGTGACCGTCAGCTCCTCATTCTCTTCTACCTTGCATGTTTTCTCTGACACCCTAGACCCAAGCTGTGGCCTGCTAGTTCACTTGTTTACATAACCTTCTTAAGTAGTTCTAACCTTTTTTTTTTTTTTTCCCCAACAAAATGTTAGTTTTACAGGCATAATTGGTGGGGATGGATTGTGAAATGGAGGTGCATAAATACCTAGTTTGCCAATTGAGCTAAGAAATACTGGATAAAAATAAGAGATAATTGTAAAAGACACTGATCACACCCCTGGAAGCTGAGAGGGGTGATAAGACACCTTGATTTTTATAGACAAAACTGAAGAAGTCAGAGGAAAAACAGTTGATGGTGAGGTTGGCATCAATCTGGGCTTTGTTTGGATTGGGCTGCGGTGGCGGCGGTGAGGGCTGTTGTTGGGGAGAGTGGGGGCTGAGCCTGGCTGCAGAGGTCCCCTCCAGGCCTCAGCTCCTCTCCGGCGCTCCTCGCTGTCCTCTGCCACGCATACCTGCCCCTGTGACTTGACAGGTGTGGTCCTCAGGTGACACCATGGTCTGAAGTCTTGGAGAAACCTTTACTGTCCAGGGGAGAAGAGGACTGGCGGTCGGTGGGCATCGAGACCCTGCACACATCACTGGGTGGCTTGACTGGCTTCGGCAGAGATCACGTGCCCTGCCTCGCAGCCTGGTCCTTAGAGAAACAGAGAGAGTGGAGAGAGCTCTGGGCCTGGGCGGCGGCCCTGGCTGCACCACTCACAAGCTGTGTGCCCTCCCCGCACAGTCTCAGTTCCTCACCCTTGCCAGGTGGCCGTCAGGACTGGGGATGTGGAGGCACAGGTAGGGTGTAAGGTAGCCACTAACGACCAGGCAGGTCTCCCCAGTGTAGGTGAAGTTTGAGACGGTTGCTCACCCGGAGGCAGCCTGTGTGCCCGGCGGGGGTTGGAGGTGCTCATTGTTCCCTTGGATGGTGGTTGGGCCGAGTGCCCACAGGGAGGCTTCTCTGGCTCCTTCCTTTCCCAGAGCTCCTCCCCACCCCCCTGCCGCCCACCACCTGGGTTGAGTCCAGCTCGTGTCTCAGAGCAGCCTGCTGGTACAGGCTGAGTCAGCTGTCGTGGGCACCATCTTTTCTCGCCTCTCCTGAAGCCAATCCTCCCCTCTCTCCCTGTCCAGACACTCGGGAGCCCCAGGAGGTTGGTGACCTCAAGATCATGCAGCCAGGCTCTCTCTGTGGAACCCTACGTACTGGTGGGGTGCAATTGCTGTGTGCATTATGATTTCTGTGCTGGCTGTGAGGTTTCCCATGTTGGGCTGTGGGGTACCCCTGACTCTGCAAGTTGGCTCTGGCCAGGTGTGTCACCATTGTCCAGGCCTTCAGTGTCTTTCCAGTGCTTCCTCCACATCCATGTTACTTGGCTGGATTTTCTCAAGTTCCCCCGCTTCCTCCCAAGAATGGCCCCTCCAGGCTGCCCTGGCTCCAGGCAGACAGGCTCATTGCCCAGATCTGCCCTGGGTTGTCCCCACCCCATCCCCACCTGTCATCTTGGCCCATGTCCATCCTGGAGATCCCAACTGAATGTGGGCTCTTACCCTCTTATCCCTTGGTCCTCAGATTTGCCAGGCCACTCTTGACTCCAGGCCTTTGCACTTGCTGTTCCCACCCCTTTTGCATGAGCCACCCCCAGATGCCCACCTGGCCGGCTCCCTCACTTACTGCCTGCTCCCTGACAGCCCTACATAAATTAGCATTACTTCCCCTTCTCTTGTGAACCTTGCTTTGTGTTTCTCCTTAGTACTCACCAGTCGTGTGTTATTTATATTCTTGTTTGTTTATTGTCAGTTTCTTACCACTCAAATGTAAAAGACTTTGTTCATCTCTGGATCCCCAGTAGCTAGAAAAGTGCCTGGCACACACAGCCTTAGTGCTATCCTTGGATGAGCGAGTGAATGAGACATGGGAGCATTAGTCTCCTTGCATCACATGTCCTGCTCCCTGCGCCTCCTTTCCCCGAGTCCCAGAGCTGAAACCTAGCTGTGTTCACATTTGGATCCCCCTAGAATGTAGCACAGACCCTCACTCAGTGGACAGTCAGGAAAGAGCTGCAGAATTGTACAGTGCAACGTCAGTTTCACATAGGCCAGAGGAGAACGTGGTTGGGAAGGTAACCAGCCCAAAGAGTGAGCTTTCTGATTCTGCACTAGGATTCCTTTTTGGATTTTCGGTTGTTTGCGTTCTCTGCACCCAGGCGGTCCCTGCTGCCAGAGTCAGCTCTGCATCTCCCTGCAGTCACCTCAGATGTGGATGCACTTTGGAAGGAGGCACCCCCACACCCAGATTCCCTTCCCGCTCCATCTGGATCTTTCCAAACTTGTCTTATATCTAGTGTCAGACTCTGTCCCAGGGCTCTCAGCCACTCTGCTTTCCCTTCCAGAAGCCTCCGCCTGCCTGACTCTCTCCTGCCTATGTCCTGGCCTGGTTGGAGGAGATGCTTTAGTTTTATGAGAAAGGGACTGGGAGGTTGGAAAAGAGGATGGAATTTGGAGTAACAAGAGCTCAGTTCCAGCCTGGCCCTGCCACTAATCCCTGGGGCCCAGGGCCTGTCACCTGGCTTGAGGGTCTTTCTCAGCATCTGTAATACACGCAGGAGGCCTCTTGCCTGCGGTTGTCTTCAGGCACAAACGTGATGTGATATTCAACCGATGCAAGATATTTTATGACAGCAAGGGCTCTGTGGTGTGGCCACATGGCTTCGGGCCTGTGCGGCTTCTCTTACTGTCCTGAGAGTTTTAAGGGTCAGGCTTGTGAGTTATAGCTACTGCGTAGTGAGAGAATGTAGAGAAGGCATGTCATAAACTCTAAGGGCTGTTTTAATGTAAGGTGCTACGTCTGTTGCTTTGTGTTTCAAGGATCAAAATTAAGAGAAAAACTATGGGGTTGAACTTCCTGCATTGTGTGACTGTGAAAATATTTTCATCTCTAGTTTTCTAGAAACGGAAGCACCCCAACATTTGAAGATGATTTTGATGGCAAAACTCCTGGAATGAAACACACATCATCGGGCAATTCTGTGTGTTGAGTTCCATCCCTCTTTGTTTGTCATTTTAAATAATTTTCCAACAAATCCAAAAGGTGCATCTTAACTTCGAAACGAGGAGGCTGGGGACAGGTAGCTGAGCTGTGGGTGGCCTAAGAGCACTCTGCTGTGACGGGGCAGTGCTGGCCATTGAGCCTGAGATGGAGACAGTGTGAGGCCCATGTTTTCTCCCTGTTTCCTGCTGGGGCCCATTTTGTATCAGATTTGTTTTTAACAGGGTGGGCATGACTAGGACTTATGACCACTGGCGGGCATGTACAGGGCTAATGTTCAACACGTGCCGAGAGACTGGTGTCTGGCATCGGAGAGTCATGGAAATGCCACAGATGACGTGGGCCCTTCACAGGGATGGGCAGAGGGTCTAGGAGCTTGCCTTCCAGGAACATGGCTGACATGGTTGGTGGGACACTAAGGTGTTTTCCATTTTGCATTTGAAGCCAACATGGATTCTTAGCACTTCTTGTCCCTGGAATCAACTGTACAGAGAGACGCTTGATTCTGAAATTCTCAGGCAAAGACAGTTCTGGGGAAACCCTAATTAGTAAATAGTGAGTCGGAGAACGCTTGACGTTTAGCATTTTCAGTTTCAGTATATGTACAGTCATGCGTCACGTGACAATGTTTTGGTTAATGATAGCATATATGACAGAGGTCCCATAAGATTATTATGGAGCTGCAAAATTCCTATTGTCTAGTGACATTGTCATAAAGTTGTAGTGCAGTTACTTTATTTAAAAAAAAATTAATGTAGCCTAAGTGTACAGTATTTATGAAGTCTACGCTAGTGTACAGATGGACTCACCCAGAGAAATTTCCAGTCCTGCAAGCTTCATTCGTGGTAAGTGCCCTAGATGGGGTACTGTGTTTTATCATTTTTTTTTTTTTTTTTGATATGGAATCTTGCTCTGTCACCCAGGCTGGAGTGCAGTGGCGCGATCTCGGCTCACTGCAAGCTCCGCCTCCCGGGTTCACGCCATTCTCCTGCCTCAGCCTCCTGAATAGCTGGGACTACAGGCGCCCGCTACCACGCCCGGCTAATTTTTTGTATTTTTAGTAGAGACGGGGTTTCACTGTGTTAGCCAGGGTGGTCTCAACCTTCTGACCTCATGATCCACCCACCTTGGCCTCCCGAAGTGTTGGGATTACAGGCGTGAGCCACTGTGCCCAGCCCCTGTGTTTTGTCTTTTATACCGTATTTTTACTGTGCCTTTTGTATGTTTAGATACATACTTCCCATTGGGTTACAGTTGCCCAGTGTTCAGCAGGATAACATGCCGCCCAGGTGTGTAGCCGATAGCCCAGGTGTGGAGTAGGTTTGTACAAAGTATGCTCTGTGATGTTTGCACAGTGATGAAATTTCCTAGTGACAAATTTCTCAGAACACATCCCTGTCATTAAGCGATGCGTAACTGTGGGTATGTGTGTTTGTGTGTGTGTGTGTGTGTATGTATATATGTGTGTATAGATGTATAATTTTTTTTTATGTGGTTGGTTTTACATTTCCGGAATTCACTCTCCAGCAGGGCAGCTCTAAATATGAATTGATCTGAACTGCTGCATTGTTAATTTAATTAAAAAAGTACAGTTTATGGTTTCCCACAGTTGGTTTGATTGTCAACTGTCTTGGAAAAATCCATTGTTTCAAAAACAGGAAAACCACGAATTGAGTGAACGGGTGCATTTAGGGATGATGGATTTCTCAGGTCTCTCTGGAAGCAAGTGTGTGCACTGTGCAAATAAAACACAGTTTCTATTTCTCAGTCTTGTGGTGTAATAAGTGAGCCATGTGCTCTAGCATCTGTCTGTATTATCCGGAGCTGGTGGCCGCTGTCACGGGTGTGGTGCAGTGGGGCCAGGCATGTGTTAGGAATTGGAAGCTCTGGGAAGCCAGGCTCTGCCTCCACGCATGAGCCAGCTGTACAGCGTCGCTGCCCAGAGTTTATCTTGACTCATCCCAAGAAGGCACGTGGAGATCTGTGTCTTCTTCCTCACCAGCCACTGAGTTGCTGTGGATGGAGGAGATGAGATGTGTGCAACTGTTCTGCTACAGTAAACCACTTAGTGCAGTCACCAGGGTTAGGGGGTGTGTGTGTTTTACCAACTTGCTTGCTGGGTTTCAGACACCTGGCACTACCTCCAACCTCTAACTGATTCTGGCTAGTACGTGTGAAAGCTGTCAGCTGAGTGATGAATGGACCGATTTTGGCCACAGGTCCCTTCTCTTCCCACCTGGCCTGACTGCTAGATTCTGAGCCCCTGAGGCAGGACTGAGGGGGTCACAGTGATGGCTGATTCTCTCGGGAATGGCATTGGGTGAAGTCGAGGTTTTCTTGACCCACAGCCCCTACTAGAAGTGCTTTTCTTTTGTGCATGTATTGTGAAGATTCTGCCTGTGAACCTTCTCTACCCTTCGAGTCCTAAGGTTCAGGTACCTGGAGAGGAGCATGTCATCATTTTGCAGGTTGGATGTGCGGTAGTTGGGGAAGACGTCTTTGTGCTATCTTGGGTTGGAAGCTTTGAAAGCAGAAGCCCCTCCAGACCAAGAACTCCTGATTGTGTCTTTCCCTTGGGCTTTCACACATTTCAGCTTCTAAATTAATTGCATTTTGTTAAGTAATGGTTTTCTTCTTGATCACAGGCGGGCCTGTACTTAATCAGCACTGAGGACTGGCGCTACTTCAGTTGATTTGATACACCCAGAGGCAGCCTCACCTCCAACTTGTCTTGACTTTGTTTGGGGAGCTGCCGTGGGGGACCCCTGGACTGACAGCATTCCCACCCCTCACTTTGGCCTAACTCCTTGTATGTGTTGCTCCCTTTATCCGTCACATAGGATGGCTTAATCTAATAGTGGAAACAAAGGGGTGCGGGACACTGACCTGGTAGGTTTCACCTTGCCCATCATTCACCTCTCAGTCCTTTGACACTCAGGGACTCTGCGGTGGTAGAACCGGGAGCAGGTACCCTTTGCTTTCCTTACCCCCAAGTCCCTTTCCCTGGAGCTCTGTCCATCCATCCACCCATCCACTCAGTAGGTATTTTCCATTTACTGTATTCCAGCTTTCTTATTTCCAGTTTAGAGCTTGGTGGGATCAGGAGGGAGGGCATGGAAGGGGTTTCTGGAGAATTCGCAATGACATCAGAGCCCCATTCTGGCTCGGGGTCCAAGGCTCTCCTAGAGAGGCACAGTCTGGAAGATGTGAGAGCCCCATGGTAGGTTGAGGTGGATCATGGACCCCATCCGAGAAGAGTGGGTGGGTTTGCCCCCTCAGAGCCCAGGCCCGAAGATCCCTCCAGGCAGAAGGGCCAGCCTGGAGTGGGACATCCTGGGCACAGGGAGGACCAAGGTTTTGGCAGGAAGACTATGTGGTATGTGTAGGTCAGAGCTGGAGATGGGGGTTGGAGGGCAGTTCATGATGATTAGGAGCTTGGTGGCCCTAGAGAGTCCTTGCTGTGGGTTGGAAGTGAAGCAGATGGGCCAGTAACAATGCCTAGTTTACCAAGCGAACTCTAGGAGAGTGATTTCTGCAGCTGGCTTCCCTGGTGGACAGGTCAGAGCGTGGGAGAATGACACGGTCAGGGGCGTGTTCAGGGGTGCATCCAGAGGTGAGGGGAGGGTGCAGGGAGGTGCGGGTGGAAGATGCGCGGCATGGGGTGGGGAGGGACTCGGTGAGGATGCAGGAGGGTGGCGGGGGCAGGTGTCTGGCCGAGGCAGCTCCTGCGTCACTGAGGGGCTCGGGAGCCTGCTCCCTACTGTGTTCTGTAGGAGGCGGCGGCTGCTGCCAAGTCCCAGCCTTACTAGTGCGGACGTTTAATTTTACCCTTTAGAGATTTACAGGATTTCTAGATTAACTTACCCCTCTTCTTCTACAAGAATGACAAAATCCACGACAAACCATTCATCACATTATTAATTTGCTCACCCAGCCTTAACCTGTGCAGCTCCGCTGACTTACCCTGGGCACACAGGGAGGCCTGGGTCCCGCAGGCAGCTCCAGTGTGAAGGGGTGTAGGTGGCAGTGCAGGTGTGGTCTCCCTGCTGCTGGACCCCCGTGGCTGGCCTCAGCCGACTGGACACGCAGGCTGTCCTTAAGGGCTTCCCAGTGGCTTTCTGACCCTGTGTCAGGAGAGGGGACTGCAGAGGGCTTGGGAAAGGGAGCAGGAGCGGCAGCGCTGCAGGGTGATGGGCTCCAGAGGCATCTGCAGCAGGGGCAGTCTGGGGAGACATTTGGGTGCCTCTTGTCCGTGGCCTCGATATGCCAGGGTGCCTGCAGGTTGGGCCTTCTTCGCCTTTCGGATGGAGGGAGCTGTTCATCCTCTGGCTGCTGGGTCAGAAATATCTCTTACCTGATAATGTCAAGCGCCAAAGGTCCCTGTTTCATGGGTCAGTTGCTGTATGTTTTGGAGCTGCAGCTGTTTTTAGAGCTCAGTCTGTTTTTCTCACTGGCGTGGCGTGGAGGTGGGGGGCAGTATTCTCTCCTGTGAGGCCCATGTCCGCCTCATTATCCCCGTCTGCTGGGGCTGCGCTGGACACTGGCTGAGGCTGCCTTTGTTACTCCATGCGTCGTAACTGGAAAGGCCTGCTACTTGTTAGCCTCCTTAGAAATCTGATTTGAAGGCTGGGTGTGGTGGTTCATGAGGTAATCCCAGCAGTTTGGGAGGCCGAGGAGGGAGGCTCGCTTAAGCCCAGGAGTTTGAGACCAGCCTGGGTAACATGAGGAGACTCCATCTCTACAAAAAATAGAAAAGTTAGCTGGATGTGGTGGCTCACGCGTGTGGTCCTAGCTACTCGGGAGGCTGAGGTGGGAGGATCGCTTAAGCCCAGGAGGTTGAGGCTGCAGTGAGCTGTGATCGCGCCACTCTACTCCAACCTGAGTGACAGTGAGAACCTGTCTCAAAAAAAAAAAAATCTGATTTGAAGGAGAGAGCTCTATTTGATGCGGGGGTTGGGGGTGGAGAGCACCTCTGTGAGTAGACCTTTCTATCATCTTGATGGTTTTAATGAGATATCTAATATTATGCTAGTAGTTCACGTCAACCGATGTTCCAAACCAACCTACCTACCTACCTTCCTTCCTTCCTTCCTTCCTTTCCTTCCTTCCTTCCTTTCTTTCCTTCATTCCTCTCTCTCTCTCTCTGTCTCTCTCCCCTTCCTTCCTTTCCCTCCCTTCCTTCCTTCCTTCCTTCCTTCCTTCCTTCCTTCCTCCCTCCCTCCCTCCTTTCTTTTTCCTTCCTTCCTTCCTTCCTTCCTTCCTTCCTTCCT
>NW_012116199.1:1363491-1368988 GCF_000951035.1 Colobus angolensis palliatus
TCCTTCCTTCCTTCCTTCCTTCCTTCCTTCCTTCCTTCCTTCCTTCCTTCCTTCTTTCTGTCTTTCTTTCTTTCCTTTCTTGCCTGCCTGCCTGCCTGCTTGCTTGCTTGCTTGATGGAGTCTTGCTCTGTCACCCAGGCTGGAGTGCAGTGGCATGATCTCAGCTCACTGCAAGCTCTGCCTCCTGGGTTCACGCCATTCTCCTGCCTCAGCCTCCCCAGCAGCTGGGACTACAGGCGCCCACCACCACACCTGGCTAATTTTTTGTATTTTTAGTGGAGACGGGGTTTCATCGTGTGAGCCAGGATGGTCTCGATCTCCTGACCTTGTGATCTGCCTGCCTTGGCCTCCCAAAGTGCTGGCATTACAAGCGTGAACCCCTGTGCCTGGCTTCTTTCTTTATTGTGATGTAGAGAAACCAAGCTCTGGTGTATTTAATACATTGTATTTCACAGCAGGGATCACTGCCTCGCTGGCCTATCATGGTGTGGGGGCAGTGCCTGATTCTGGAGATGGCTGTCATTGTGCTGAGTGGATTAGCAGTGGCTGCTCCTGAAAAGTCCGATAAAACCCACCTGTATTTGTAGAAATCCAGATAGAGTTTACTTTCCAGTGGCCACCCTTTTAAGTACAATTAGATTTAGTTTCAAGGAAGTAACTGGAGATCTAATACATTAATTTGAGACTGATTTTTGTCCCACCCATCCAGTCCCTGACAGTGGTCCCCAAACTCTCCATCATGTTCCTTATTGGAACCTTCCAGGCTGACATAGGCTTAGAGTCCATTATGGGGTGTTCAAGGTCCAGAATTCGTGTCACCTGATTGCTTGGACACAACTGGACTTCACGTCTCCGGCCCTGACACCAGAAACTAGGCCTCCATCTGCCAATGTCTCAGTGGAATCTATTTTAACAAATGACTCATCTTAAAATAATGCACTACGTAATCAACAAGAAAAGGAGAGAGCACCCAGTAGGAAAACGGCAAAAGACACGTCACGTGCGTGCGCACACACACACACACGTCCACTAAAGAGATGAAAAAGTACTCCACTCCATTAGTCATCAGGGAGATGCAAAATGAATTGTAAATGGGACACCGTTCCACACCCACCAGAATGGCTAACATCAAAAGAGCAGAAAAAGCCGGGTGCAGTGGCTCATGCTTCTAATCCCCACACTTTGGGAGCTGAGGCGGCTGGATCACCTGAGGTCAGGAGTTTGAGACCAGCCTGACCAACATGGTGAAACCCTTTCTCTACTAAAAATACAAAAAAAATTAGCTGGGCATGGTGGCAGGTGCCTGTAATCCCAGTTACTTGGGAGTTTGACGTGGGAGAATTGCCTGAACCTAGGAGGCGGAGTTTGCAGTGAGCCGAGATCGTGCCACTGCACTCCAGCCTGGACGATAGAGTGAGACTCTGTCTCAAAAAAAAAAAAAGCAGAAAATAGCAGGTGTCGGTGAGGATGTGAGACAAATGGACCTCTGATTGCTGGTCGGAGGAGACATCCGTACAACTGCTTTGGGCAGCTTTTTTGTAGAATTAACTAAAGCTAAGCTTACAAATACTCGGTCACTAGCAGTCTCAATCCGAATGAAATGGAGTAAAATACACATATGGGCATTAGTGACCTTCAGATGACATCAGGTTCTAATCCCTGAAACCTGTGAATGTTGCTTTATACGATAGTGGTTTTGCAGATGTGTTTAAGGATTTTGAAATGAAGAGATTGTCTTGAATTATCTGCGTGGGCCCTAAATGCCATCCTCAAGGATCGTATAAGAGAGAGGCAGACAGAGATGTGGCCAAAGAGGCAGAAATTGGAGTGATGCAGCCACAGCTCAGGGAACGCCGGCAGCTAGGAGAAACTGTACAGGGCCAAGGAAAGGATTCTCCCCTAGTGCCTCTGGAGGGAATGTGGCTCTGCCAACAGCTTGATTTCAGCCCAGTGAAACTGCTTGCAGACTTCTAGCCTCCAGAACTGTGAGAGAAGAAGTGTGTTTTCAGCCACCCGGTTTTGTGGTCATTTGTCACAGCAGCCATTGGAAACAGATACAGCCATCAAGAGACAGACAAAAGTGTCCATAGCAGTGCGATGGTAACTGCCAAGTGCAAATAAACCAGATGGCCATCCGCAGCAGAACGGATCAGTACCCCGAGCGTCTTCTCACAGGGCACACTGTACGGCAGGCCGAGAATGAGCACTCTGCGAGTGTGTGCCAGCTGTGCGGATGGGGCTGGCCGCGTGACGTTGAGCAAAAAACCCCAGATGCTAGAGTGCATACTGCGTGATTCTGTGTCTAGGAAGAGCAATAGGCAACCAGCTTGTGTGGAAGTCAGGTTGCCCTCGGGAGATGGTACTTAGAGGAGGCCCAGGGGGAGGGAAGCGCAGCTTTTGGAGGTGCTGATAATGTCCCCTTTCTCTATCTTGGTTTGCATAGGAAGGTTCCATTTATGCCATGGAACTTTTGTGTGTATATATATAGTGTGTGTGTGTGTATAGATATATATATATATATCAAGAAAAGTATAAGAACAGAACAGTTCATCACTTTGGAGTTTTCAAGGTGAAATTTGAATGGAGTGAGTCATGGCTTCTTTTGCTGCTAGAACAATACTATCAAAATCGAGATTATACTTAATGTGAGATAATTAGATTTTGTCATTACAACAACAAATGCTTCTAAATATTTAGATGCACACTACGTTTTCTAAGTGAGATCAGGGTATGTAAACCCGCGTAGGACACTAAGATCTGTATAGATTTCATTGGTGTGGATAAGTTACCTGCAGGAAATGTATTTTTATTTCTGCATATAAAAGAAGCTGTGTTTTTAAAGAAAACTAGACACAAGTAACCCAAATGTTTAAGTATCAAACATTATGTGGTTGCAGTTGAGTGGGAAACCGAAGAGCTTTCAGAAGAGCAGTCGCGGGGAGATGCTACATGTGGAAAACTCCTCGGGACAGCCCCATGTCCTCGCAGCCCGGAAGTCGTGGGTGGAGGTTCTATGGCGCCACCTGCCTCCCCAGGCAAGGGCCCAACCCCTCAGGTCCCCAGAGGTGCCCTCTCTCCCTTACCCACATCTCTCCCTGGCCTGCCTTCCCTGCCTCTTCCACCTCTGGACTTCTCATCTCTCTGGACTCTACTTTGCCCCTTCCCAGTTGCCTCCAGAGCTCTCATTCTGGCTGTGAGCCCACCAGGATAGGGCCACGTCGCTGAATTCAGAGGAGAGAGACTCTTTGTCCGACGACCGTTGACCTCGTAACCACTCAGCTTCGTGGGCCGCAGTGTGGTGGAGTGAGCACAGCCATGGCATGGGTTCACCTGAGGCTTTGTGGAAGCCATGAGCACAGCCGTGGTGTGGCTTCACCTAAGGCTTCATGGAAGCCATTTTGCATTGCGGCCGGTTGGAGGCCTCCACATGCTCTGGGCATCGTGTGTGCCTGGCCTTGCTCTGTACAGCTCATCTGTGCATGTGAGTTCACTTCCTCCTCAGCCTGCTACGGAGGCCCTGGGAGACTTTGGGCTGGACACGCGTGCAGGCCTGGTCACGGCATTCCTGCAATTGTGCTATCTGCAGACTGTTCCCGATTCATAGAGCAAAGGGTGTAGAAATGCAGAATGAGCATGTAGAGACCTTCATGGTTGCCTCTGTGTGTTGGATCGGATAATAAAGTGAGGAATGTCTTTAAAAAAAATTCGTTTAGGTAGTAATTCAGTTTTATTTTATTTTGCAAAAGTAGAGCTCTGTAATATACTGGGAGAAAACCAGTCTTTCCCCCTAGACGGTTTGTGACCCAGTGGTGTGAAGTGTGTGTGGGAGAGTGTTAGGAGAGGCGAGGAGGAGGCAGGGCAGGGGTGGAGGGTCAGAGAGCGGGAGGTGAGGGACCCCCGGGGGAGAGGACCTCAGTGTTGTGTCAGTTCCTTTAGAAAGGCCCACTGCCCTGCCCCTGGCTGGGGCTGAGCCCTGGATCCCAGCACCTGGCACTTGGTAGCTACTCCAGGTGAGGAGTTGGAGCCCCAGACAGGAGGACTGGGCTGTGGTCACGGGTGGCAGAAGCAGAGCCTTTGTTTACATCAGACCTTGACCCTGTGCCCTGTAGGTCCTCCCAACCCTCCTTCCCGGCCTTTCCCTGCTGGACCCAGGCTTCTTTGGGCTCATTTGAACAGCCTGGCAGTGTGGCTGCATGGGAATGGGTGGCAGATGCTGTTCTCCTCAGTGCTAATCACTAATGCTGGGCACCGTGCATCAGCGTTGTGGTGACGGCAGTATTGGGTGGATCTTCAGGGAATGTCTCTTGTGCCCTCTCAGGGGCTCTGAGGGTCCCACATGACAGAGACCGGCATCCACCGCCCTGGCCACTCATTCGGGTCACTTTCGTCACTTGGTGACACATTGTCGTTGCTCCAACTGAAGCCTCCCTGAGGCTTTGTCATCTTCTTTCCAGCCACGGGAGCTGTCCTGACAGACTCTCCCTGTCACCTTGGCATTTTACTACTGCGGTGTGTTTGGTGACATTTGTAAATGTGGTGATTTTTTTTTTTTGCCGTGCCCTTTGTTGCTGTGGCCGCTTCTACAAATGTGAGGATGAGCCATCGGGGGCTGCTTCCCGGCGTTTTGAACCCTTTAGCCTGGGCAGTGCCCCTGTGTGTCCTGTTTCCCTGTCAGGATGTCCTGTCCCATCTGCAGCCTGTTCACCCTGCAAGGACTTCTCTTGTGTGTCTCTGTCCTGGGGCTGACTGGCTGCCTGGCAGAGAGGCAGGCACTCACTCATTTGTACGCCCCCTCACCCGGGTCCTCCTTCTAATATGTATTGTAAATTGTATATTTACAACTTACCCTTGTTCACATACATGCGGCCCACTGCCCTGCCCCTGGCTGGGGCTGACCCCTGGATCCCAGCACCTGGCACAGCACCTGTAACTCGGTTGCTACTCCAGGAAACTGGTCAAATGGTTTCAACAGCTCCACACCCCATCCCATGTCAGAGAGACTGGAGTACCAAGCGCAGCGATGCTCCGGTGGTCATTCCCAGGGATGTGCATGAAGCAAGCTGGTGTCATGTGATGCAGTCACTCGAGGACCTCAGAGAGATTTTGTGTCTCCAGCCAGCCATACTGCAGGCACACTTGACTCTGTCCTGGTGCTTGGGTAGCACAATGGCTTCATCAGCCATCACCGTGGCCTGAGGATCTGAAAGGGTATCCGAGGAGTGGGCCTGGTGGTGCTGCCCTCACCTCCAGACCCCACCCAGCTCTGGGATTTGGGGTTGTCTGAACTGTGCCCCACCCTCTCAGTGGGAGCCAGCCTGGCATGACACGGCCCTGTGGCTTGGGCCAGGCTCTCTCCGTGGTCTCCTGGCTGGCATTTGCACTATGGAAAGCCCCTCTTCCTATGGGCCTGTCCTTGCCTTCAGCACAGCTGGGATTTGGGGTGGGTTTTCTGTATGTGGTGGTGTGTGTGGTGGTGTGTGTGGTGGTGTGTGTGGTG
>NW_012116199.1:1370453-1387292 GCF_000951035.1 Colobus angolensis palliatus
TGGTGTGTGTGGTGGTGTGTGTGGTGGTGTGTGTGGTGGTGTGTGTGGTTCAGAAGCACAGACGCATGACTTCTCTGTGCCCTGGACGCTTTCCAGCTGCATCTCCCGTGTTTGTGGTTGGGGGTGGCACTTCGTTTATCATACCTGGGGAAGGGTTGAGTGGTCCTGGATGCAGCCCCTTCTGATCTCCCTGTGCCGTGGTCACACCCCTGACTGTTTTTGCCCTGGATGATTGATGTGGGAGCTGGACTGTGGCCAGAGAGTCTCCCTGCCCATGTTGGCCTGCGGACTGCTGCCTGGCCACCCTGCGGGATTGGGGACGTCTCAGGAGTGAGCGTTCCAGTGTTTGCAGTGCCGAAGGTGTCACGCTGGGTTCTGGCACACACACAGACCAGCATCGGGAAGCCTGGACCCTGCCCTCAGGGAGCTTTTGGGGTGTGTCTGTGTGTGTGTGTGTGTGTGTGTGTGTGTGTGTGTTGGGGGTCTGTGGTAGGGGAGGGGAAGAATAAAGGGCCAGATGGGGCTCCAGCAACGTGTGGCAACGGGAGGGAAGATTCAGACCTGAGTGAAGTGGGCATCAGAGATGGGGGGTCATAAAAACCCAAGGGTAAAGGGGGGTGCACTTCCATCCTCACTCCTCCAATGTGGGCTGCACCCAGTGGAGCCCAGTGCAGAAAGGGGTAGCAGAAATCCAACACACACTGCCTCAGCCTGGGGCCACGGTTGGCGCCAACAGCAAGTCATGTGGGTAGCACGTGCCCTGGGTGACGTGGGGGAGAAGGGCACTTTCCCTCTGTACCCATCCTCCCCCAAATCCATTACCACTACATCATTAGGAGGAAAACTCCAGACAAATTCCGGTAGAGGGGCATTCTACAAAATGCGATGCCAGTGCTCTTCAAAATGTCAAGTCCGTCAAAACTAAGGAGACTCTGAGATGCTGTCACAGCCAAGAGGAGGGCCCTCTTCCCCTTCCAGGTGGAGGGAGCCTGAGGAGATGTCCTGCAGGGGGTCCTGGAGCAGAAAGAGGGCGCTAGGGAGAAACTGTGGAAATCCCAGGGAAGTATGGACTTGAGTTAATAATAGTGCATCGAGATTCATTAATTCTGATTAATATACTGTGCTGATGTGTGCCAATGTTAATAATCGTGGAAGATGGCTGTAGGTATATGAGAACTCTGTGGAGTCTGCTCAGTTTTTCTCTAAGCCTAGAACTGTTCTAAAAATGAAGTCTATACAAGATTGTTGGAAGGCAGATTGTGTCCCTCCACCATGTCCCCGGTGGTGGGGCCTTGGCTCCAAACCTCACTGTTCTCCCATCTGTCTCAGGACCCTCAGCTTTGTCATCCTTTTTGGTCCATCTTTACAGTTCCCATGAAAACTGGGGGGCAAGCTCGTGTTAGTATTTAGAATATGTATGTTTTAGTGCCCCAAGTTTCTGGGTGCTTGAGAATGACTGGTTTCTCAGATACAGCCTGCCTGGGTGCTGGGGGCCATCCCTGGGAGAGAGAGAAGCCCAGTGACTTGAGCATGGAAGATTTTGAAAACAAAACATCAAAGCCTGGTTTGCTGACGTCCTATGGCCCAGCTCACTTTCTGGGGTGCCGGCCAGGTTCTATGGTCTGATGACACCGGCAGCAGTGTCCCTGGCCTCTGGCTTTCTGTTATGTTCACTAGAAAAGGCGAATATGTCCTGTGATGCTCGATCCCCTGGTCAGCCCCTTGGGCTCACTTACAGTCAGTGACAGAGACCATGTTTTTTGGTGGGGGCGACATGGGTCACAGTAGACGATAGTGACCAAAACTGTTGTAAGTGCTGTTGACCGTCCAGTGAGGAGGCAAAAGAGAGCCAACATCTTCATGAACTGGGCTGGCACCTGAGCATTTATGGCCACAGTATAGCTGAGTAGCTGGTCGATCCACTTTGTTCCTGCAGAAAGGGGGGCCTGCTAGGGACACAGAAAACCAACTCTGGCCACTGAATTGGCCATTTCAGCCTTAACTTACTTGAGTGACAGTGCCTGTATTTGTATTGGAGGCCCAGGATGAAATGAAAGAGACTCCAGGGAGGGCAGAGCTGCTGTCCCGTAAATGGGCGGGGACCCCGTGGTCTCGTGGAGTCAGCAGGGACAGCTGCGGTTCAGTGGAGAGTCAGAGGGGCCTTCCTGGGACCCCACGGGCTCCCTGCAGTCTGGTTTGCTGCTGGCAATGACATCCACTTTGCAAGCTGACGTGAGTCATGACAGAGCCAGGACCTGGCCCATGGGAGGTGCTGGGTGAGGGACAGGCAGTGCTGTGTGGTTGGGCCGGTGGTGGGAAGGATCCTTCTGGAAGGTGGAAGACCTACACTGCCGAGGCCCTGGGCACGTCACAGCCTCCTCACTTGTCCCCGCGGAGGGACAAGGACAGGACAAGTCAGAGGAAGTGATTCCTGTGGGTCTCACCACTCATCCGGATTTTGTGACAAAATTAGGTTGAACCATATGAAACTGTTATTTCTGTATGTCAAAAAGTGATCCAATATAGGCAACTTCATATGCCTCAACTCAGCAGTTTAGCATCACAGCGACTTTTGGCAAGAGAGAACACTTTTATTTAAAAAACATTATTTTTAGTTATCACATATAAATTCATTCATTGTATTGGAAAATAGAGATAGCAGAAAGCAAAAGGAAGAAGCTTTGAGATACCCGACTCCACCTGCCAGGGGCCCTCCTGTTATTCGCCCACGATTCCTCCCTGTGCCTGGGCACCCAGGCTGCCAACGTGCCTTCTCCTGGACGGTATATGAGGAGCTTTTTGCACAATCATGGATGGTTTCTTCCACACCCAGCCATACGAGTTTGTACTTTCTGGAGCTGGACCCCAGGGTTGGACATTGAATTTGTTTAGAATGTTTTTCTGCTATGAATGAATGCTGTAATAAATATCCTTGTAGTTGTGTTTTTTGTTTTTTATTGGCAGATATTCATGATCCCTTACAACAAATTTACAAGAGTAGAATGGCTGGGTAAAACGTTAAGGCTTTTTTGATTGACATCCGGAAAAGTTTTATTGCCCACTGACAGTGAGAGGGAGGGGTTGCCCTCCCCTCTTCCTTCCTTTTCCCTCTTCCCTTCCTCCTCACACCCATTTGATGGTGCACCATTGAGCAGCATCCAGCAAACAGTGTTGGCGGCCCCCCTTGGTATCTGCAGCACGCAGACTCTCTGTGTCCAGCAAACAGTGTTGCAGCACCCCTCAGTGTCTGCAGCACGCAGAATCCCTGTGACCCAGCTTCCTAGGCTGGCTGATGGTGTTTGGAGAGGAAATCAAGATCGTGTGGGGAGCCGGTGGAGAATTTCAGAGACGTCCCATGACACACGAGGCAGTGGGAGTGGGGCTGGAGACAGACTTAATTATTCCAGGGAGAGAGGCCTTTTCTGATTGTCCCGCTCACCAGCACACTGAAGGGCTGGCCCATTGACTTGATGGGCTGGGGACTAGAGCCCTGGCTCATGTGCAGTTATTTCTTTTAAACATGTCTTATTTTGCTGGTGATCTGGCAAGTAGGTTGAAACCAAGCCCTCCCCCAGTTGCTCACCCGCCTGGGACTGCACAGGTGCCTGGGAGTCTGATGGCTGGCAGGCTGCCTTTTGAAGCTTGGCCTGGTGTCCCGGAGCTGTTGGTCGTCCTAGGAATCCAAGGAGAAGCTGCCGAATTCTGCGGCCCCAGGAGGATCTTTGTCCTTCTTTTGCAGAAGCAGTAGGTGGATTTGCTCTGTTGAGCTGGGAGGAGGAATTTTTAGATTTCCTCTGGCTGAAGAGGTTAAAATGGAACCAACTACATGAATTCCCCAAAATTGGACTTTGAAGCAAGTTTTCAGAAAAACGGACTATTTTCTATGCATAGAAGCAAATCCCTTGGGAACTTCTGGTGAATTTTAAGGTGCTTGTCTATTTTGTTTGATTCTCCAATACTGAGAAGTCTTTAATAACTAGAGGCTGCCTGGGTAGGTCAAGGCCTGAGGGGCAGGCAGCACTCCCCAGCAGAGCTAATCATTAAAACAAATAGATCTGCCATCTGTAGTTTCTGTTTTGCGTTTTGAGGTGCAGGTCTTGCTATGTTGTCTCTAGGCTGGACTTGAACCCCTGGGCTCAGGCCATCCTCCCGCCTCAGTCTCCTGAGTAGCTGGGACTACAGGTACATACCACTGCATCTGGCTTGATATCTCTGTTTTAAAAATCCTGTCTTCTAGCAATTATCTTGTGTCTCTAGAGGAGAAAGGTACCATTTTTCTGGCAGTGGAATTTGGGGTTGAGAAGGATCCTGGCTCCTTCAATGGGGGCTGGTGTCTAACATGCTAGATCTTGAGATCCTTTAAATATTTTTTCTGATTATGAAGTTAAAATGTACTAGTTATAAGGACTCGAACTTTACAGAAATGCATCATGTAGAATAGAAAATGAAAGCTTTCCCCCAAGTTTCACCACTGCCCTGTTCAGCGCCCACAAGGATAATCATTATTACAGTTTGGTGGAGATTTGTCCCATTTTTTTTTTTCTGTCTGTGGAAATATTTTACTTGTCTTTTGCACAAATACATATTTTGAAAGTATTTTTCAACAAAATGAGATCCTATTGTAAATAAGATTTGCAGTTCGATCCTCCAGCTGTGTGTCTTAGCCATGGTTCCTTGTCTGTTGTGCATAGCAGCATTGTTCTTTTTTAAAAAACTTTTACTTTAAGTTCTGGGATACACGTGCAGATCGTATGATAGACTGGATAAAGAAAGTGTGGCACATATACACCATGGAATACTATGCAGCCATAAGAAAGAATGAGTTCATGTCATTTGGAGGGACTTGGATGAAGCTGGAAGCAGCATTGGTCTCTCCGACACTTGTACAATATGTGACCGTTTACTTACTGAATTTTAGGGTTGTTCCATTTTTCACACTCATGGAGAATGCTGACATGTGGAGTCTCGTACATTAAACCCTTGTGTCTGCATGGGGTTGTTTTCTTGGCATAGGTTCCTAGCAGTGGACTTGCTGGGCTGAATGGTTCGGGCATTCAGAGTGTCAACAGATACTGCCAAGTTGCTCCCTGGACAGGTGGTGACCATTTTAAATGATGCTGGTGTGTGGGGCAGCGGTGTCCCCACTGACACTCTCTGGACATCGACACCGTCTGGACATGATCAGTCTTTGTGGTTTCATTCAGTCATGTGGGTATCAAGTGATAGCTTATTTCATTTTGTATTTGTAAAAATTGTAAATGACAACAAGCTGCTTCTCGTGTGCTTAATACTGATTTGAATTTCTCCTTCTAGTTCTCTTTTTCATCCTTGCCTCTTTTCCTCTTGACTTTTGAAGGTTTTTTTTTTGTTGTTGATTTATAGGTGTTCTTGGTACATAGCGTTATTCCTCATTTGCTGTATATATTGCAGATATTTTTTCTCAGATGCCACTTGTCCTGTGATTTTGTTTAAAGACATATTTGGCAATGCAAAAATTTGGAATTTTTACATTGTTAAATCTATCAAGGTTGCTTTTTTAATTACCCTGAATTTTGTATTTTACTTAGAGAAAGGGTTTCTCTACCCTAATACATATAACCACCCTCCTGCATGTTCTGCTAATACTTGATAGTCCAGATTTTTTTACCTTTACATCTCTTATTCAATCTAAAATGTATTTTAGATATGGTGTGAGTTGGGGATGTAGATTTCTTTGTAGGAGTATTCAATTTTCCAACCTAATTTCCTAGTCAGCCA
This sequence comes from Colobus angolensis palliatus, assembly GCF_000951035.1. NCBI lineage: Eukaryota > Metazoa > Chordata > Mammalia > Primates > Cercopithecidae > Colobus > Colobus angolensis. Next base: position 1,376,211 of record NW_012116199.1, read on the forward strand.
CTTTGACCTCTTTGTTTTGGCAGGTTTGTCATGGGTTAAGTTGCTGCTGTGTTCTGAGTGTTTCTCCTGTGTTTCTGCATTCTCCATTCTAATTTACTGCTTTATTCTTGTGCCACTATCCACCGTGCATGTTACCGTGGCTTTTGGTAAGACTTTGTTAACTTAAAGGGCCATTACGTCTTCATTCCTCTTCTTTTTTCATTTCCCCCTAACCTTTTTCTATTATCCTTTGACTAGAATCCTCCTTTCAGCAGGAGCCAGGCAGAGCAGCTGTCCGTGGGCTCCCCTGTTGGCCGGGAATGTTGACCAGGATGTGGGAGGAATCAGGCGGGAGCCCCTGGCGGGATGGTCATTGTGGCATCTCTGCACCTCAGTGATTTGTTTTTACAGACATCAATGCTCAGGATTGATCAATCTCAGGATCAATGCTTGGGAAGGGTAGAGCTTGTGTCCCATCACAGATATGACCCCGTATCTATGCCTCTCTGTGAGGCTGGCTCATAAAATGAATGGGCACCTGAGCCACTCCGTGCGGTGCTGAAAACCAGGAGCACTCAGGTGACCCTTTCAGCCGTAAAGTCTGCCTTTCCCCGGGGGAGTGGCCCCCGATGGTGTGTTTTCTATTTGAACCAACTCTAAAGGGGCCTTCCCAAGTATCAGAAAGAAACTCAGGTTCTTGACATAGGCAGGGGGAACCCTTTCATTTCTAAAATCTGTTTGAAAACCTTAATGTTCTTTAAAAATCCACTTTACATTTGGTGAAAATATCCTCTTATGCATTTGCAGGGACACCTCTGTCCTCTCTGAAGTACCCTGTGAGTGCAGGCCTGTGCCTGTGACCCGGCTGGATCCTGGGGTTTTCCTGAGCCAGCCGTTGGCCCTGAGCTGCTTGTGCTGTAGACAGGGCAGTCCTCTGGGCCTGGATAAGAGGTTTTGCATGCTCCTCACAGTTCACAGCAAGCGTGGGCCGTCTTCCGTGACTCCTGCCTTGTCCTCCGATAGGAAGTCATGCCCCTGTCACTCCCTGATGGAATCACTCCTCTGAAGTTATTTTATTTATTTATTTATGAGACGGAGTCTCGCTCTGTCGCCCAGGCTGGAGTGCAGTGGCGCAATCTCGGCTCACTGCAAGCTCTGCCTCCCGGGTTCACGCCATTCTCCTGCCTCAGCCTCCCAAGTAGCTGGAACTATGGGCGCCCACCACAACGCCTGGCTAACTTTTTGTATTTTTAGTAGAGATGGGGTTTCACCATGTTAGTCAGGATGGTCTCAAACTCCTGACCTCGTGATCTGCCCACCTCAGCCTCCCAAAGTGCTGGGATTATAGGCGTGAGCCACCATGCCCGGCCCACTGAGATTATTGTTGATTTTACACTGAGGCTCCTGTTTACTCAATGGAGGAAACATTCTGGGAGAATCAGCTGGTGAGATGCCTGACCCCACTCTCCTGGCATCTGACATCAAGGGTATCTTAATAGTTTTAGTTTTTAAAAATTGTGATAAATACATATAACATGACATTTACCATCTGAAATACTTTTAAGTATATGATTCTGTGGCATTAAATACACTCAGTGTTGTGCAACCATCACCATCATCCATCTCCAGAACTTCTTCATCTCGCAGTCTGAAGCTCTGTGTCCATTAAACACTTCCGCCTCTCCCGGCCCCACTTCCGCCTCTCCCAGCCCCCAGCAGCCACCATTCTACTTTCTCTCTCTGTGAATTTGATGACTCCAGATGCCATATCTGAGTGGAATCATACAATCCTTTGTCTTTTTGCAACTGGCTTCTTTCACTTCGCGTGATGTCCTCAAGGCCCACCTGTGTTGTAGCGTGTGTCAGAACTTCCTTCCTTCTTAGGGCTGCTTATTGCCCCCATTGTATGGATAGACCATGTTTTGTTTGCGGTTCATCCCTCGGACATCGAGAATATCTCACACAGTAGAAAGAATCCAAGATGCCAGTGAGGACTTCATCTTGGTTGCCTCTGCAAGGGTTGGGTGGACAGGCCAAAGCTACCTGCTCGTCCTGCATTGCGCTGGATGCTGGGCGCAGGTGCTGGGCACACAGGATGCAAACTGGAGCAGGAGCCAGTTCCTGCCCCCAAAGTGCAGCAGCAACATGCCACGTTACTACCAGCCTATCCGGGGCTTATAAAGTTAAGAAAAGAGCCGGCCGGGCGCGGTGGCTCACCCCTGTAATCCCAGCACTTTGGGAGGCCGAGGCGGGCAGATCATTTGAGTCCAGGAGTTCAACACCAGCCTTGGCAAGGGGGTAAACCCCCGTCTCTACAAAACATATAAAAAAAATTAGCCGGGCCTGTTGGCGGGCGCCTGTAGTCTCAGCTACTCAGGAGGCTGAGGCAGGAGAATGGCGTGAACCTGGGAGGCAGAGTTTGCAGTGAGCCAAGATTGTGCCACTGCACTCCAGCCTGGGCGACAGAGCAAGACTCCATCTTCAAAAAAAAGAAAAGAAAAGAGCCTGTATCCATCCTGAAGGCTGTGTGACCACAGGGCTTCTAAAAGATGCTTCTGTGTTCCCAGAATTAGGTGGGAGCTCCTGAAAGGCTCTCTTTTATCCCAGTGCTCTTGCTAAGAATGGAAAGCCCCTCTGCGTGACTGCAGTAGCTGGTGCGATCCTCTGGTCACTTGCACCAGAGCCTGGGAGGTCGTGGCTTGCAAAGCTCACCTCTCATAATGGGATGCCAATACATACTATCCGAAGTTGGTATACCCGGAAAGAGAGTTTAACATTCTTTAGAGAGGTGAAAAATAGCCACCAGTAGAATTAAAATCAGAAATAATGACAAGGATGGCCAGCAGAGTGGGGAAGTCCAGACTGGGGAATGTGATATTTCATTATAAGGTCTTTCAGCATTTGTTTACTTTGGTCTGAGCGAAAGAATTGTCTCCTTTTTTTAGGGCCATGTACAGCAAAGGACTGACCATCTGTCAGACACACTGGTCAGTTCTGGCAAAGCAGGATTGGAGGTTTCTGTCCTCAGGTGGGTGGGCAGGGACGGCAGCTTGCCGAAGGTATCCAACAGCACCGGGGCAGGAAATGAGAAGTGCTCAGTGATTGGTGGGATGATGGTATCTAGCACAATGATTCCTGCCAAAATCTTAATGGTGTGCAATAAATGAAAATGCTGCCCCAGTCAGATGGGACTAGCATTTTTCAGCAACCTTCAAGGTCTTGTGTCACAGGAATGAAGATCCGAGTATTTCCCACCCATGGCGGGGTTGGTGAAGGAGTTTTCAATCTTGGGCACCCTGGGCTGTGCTGAAAGCCTCTGCGTCACACCGCCTGCGTTAGTTGGGAAAGAGAGCTCCCACCATTCTCTTTTAACCCTTGTCCTTTTGTACCACAGCAAGTGCTTTCCTGGAGATCAGAACCACGACTGGGTTTAACATCATCTTTGGAAATCCTAAAAGGCAATGAAGCAATTTTTCTCTTTTCATTTTTTTTATATAGCTGTGTCAGTTTGAAATTTTATTTTCATATCAGTTCTAATAGTATGTCTGCTTGACATAGTTTCTATTAAATGGGCTTGATGAGAAGCTATTTAAAAATTCAGATATTTAGAGTTTCAGGGCCCGTCGTCTTGATTTTTGGGGCAGTACCTCAATTTCATACAGGGTTGTTCCTTTCCAGAAAGATGGGTCACTGAATAATTTACATTTTATGGTTATTTTCTGAGGAACTATTTCCGGTTATAAATGGTAAACATCTTCTAGGTTTTGCAGTAAGAAATAATTGATCATGTTAGAAAAAAGAACCATAAGAAGATGTAATTTTAATTTTGACTTCCTGTAAGTACCTTCTGGAGCAGAAGGTTTTGTCTTCATGGATTCTGCATCTTGGATTTGGGGACTCAGTTGCACTGAGCTGTGCTCTGTGGGGAGGAGCCTGTGGGCAGAACAGTTTGGGTTCTGCTGGCCGCCTCTCACTCTATTCAGGGAGGCTGGGTCCCAGAGAAAGGTGACAGCAGTTAGGTCTCGTTGGGAAGAAAACTCGGCTACCAACCCTGGACCATTTTGCTGAACAAATAAGATAGTCCTTTGCCTGCTTTGGGGACGGTGCCTGTGGTTTGCACAGGACGAGGTGGCAGCTGGCTTGCCTGCTGGCCTGCTTCGTGGAGATAAGATGTTCAGACCCACCGCTGTTATTCAGGGGTCGTGGAGGGAATTAATGCACTTCCTTCTGTCCTCCAATCTCATTTACATGTCTCTGGAGCTGAGCATGTATTCTTTTTTTTTTTCTTCATCTCAATAGAGCATTTAAATTAAATAGATGTTGCTTTAGCCATTCAGAGATGTTTCACATTTAAAAAAACAAAAGGTAGCTGCTGCCGTGATTCCTTTGCCCACCCCTACACCGGGGCCTTGTGGGACAGTCCCCCCTTGGCTGTGCTGAGCCCATCTGGAAGGGTTTCTGATTCTAATCAGAAGTGGAACAGTTTCAGTGCAGATTATAGGTTTATGTTAGCCTTAGTGATGGAGGGATGGAAATAGATGCTTCCTCGCTATTACCATTCCAAGTGAAATAATGAGGCTGCATATTTGCAGTGAGCTGCTGAAGCCAGACGTCACTAGAGTAATTTGGATTAGTGGGAAGTTGGAACATACTGTTTTAAAAGCGATTTCAAGAGCATCATCTTTGGAAATCCTGTATAGCAATGAAGTGATTTTTTTTTTCACTTTTTCATTTTTATTTACGTTGCTGTATGGTTGAATTTTTAGTTTCATATCAGTTCCCTCTAATAGCTTACGTGCTTGAGATATTTTGACTTCTATTAAATGGGCTTAATATGAAATTCTATTCAATAATTTTTACTGCTATTTGGAAGACCTGGAAGTGTTTCCAGTTTTCATATTTTGTGTCGTGGAGATGCTACTTCCCATTCATTTGGTGACATGTAAGAGTCAGGCCATTTCCAGGAAAGGCTGGAGGAGAGACTGTGTGTTTCTGAGAATATGCTACGGATTAGGACATGTGGGTTATTCAAAGATCTGTCCTTTTGTGCTTTGAAATCTGAAATGTAGAAACTGTGGCCTCACTGAGGAGGCGTTTTAGAAGGCAGGGGGGATGATCAGGACTGGATCTCGTATTTGGGCACCACGTCCAGTCCCAGACAGCATTGCGAAGGCAAGGAGCCCATGAAAGCCCTGAGCTCCAGCGTCGGCTACTTACCTCCTGGAGCAGCAGGGTGAAGGGGGCTCAGGCTGGAGAGTCCTGATGGCTGCCTGGTTGTTACAGGATGTTACAGCTTAGGCCTGGGGACACAGCCAAGCAACCCCCAGAAATTGTCTCTGTTCTTTACTTTTCAGGTTCCCTGGAGGCAGGAGACGAGCTGGCCTCATTTCTGGCAGGCACCCCGCTACATAATTGAGCAATCCTCCAGGCTGCAGAGATGTCAGAGGAGGGCCCTAATGTATCCTGATTTTGATTCTTTTATTCTTTTTCTCTAGGCCTTTTACTTGCAGGTATCTTGAGTACCTTGTGTGTATATTTACTTTGAAAGCACACATTTGAACATTTATAAGGAAAAGGTTCTAAAGACATCCATTGATCCATTCATTCTTCATTCAGCAAATACCTGTTGAATACCTACTGTGTGCTAGGCACTGTGTGCTGGGCACTGCGTGGGCGAGCCAGAGGGCTTTATTGCTCCAATGAGCTTGCGTTCTAGTATTCTAGTTGTTTTCATGCATCTGTGCTATCTGGGACAGGCACCATTGCAGTTTATTATATATGAAGCAGCATGTGTCTGCACTACAGTTTGTGTGTACCGTAGATGGGCAAGGATCGAGTGCAAAAACTTCTGGGTCAAAAGGGGTTAGCTTGGGTCAGGCTGCTCAGTAGCTGAGGTGAAAGCATGTGCCACCCCTCCTGATAGAGGGATCCTTGCTGATTGTGTGTGACACCAGAGCCTCCACATCTGTCAGCTGGGTTTGTCCTCACAATAGCTCGAGGAGCAGGTGGGGCAGCATCTGGAGGCTTGGTGCCCTTTCACACCTTGCTGGGACCACCAGGCTGCTCAGCAGTGGCCCGTGCCCACCACTGCACCTGCCGCCTTGTTCCATCTCTGGGACCTGTCAGGTCACAGTACTACCTCCTGTCCCTTCTCCCAGGATCCTAGGGGCTCTGGCTTCAATCACCTGTGCCCAGGTTTGCAGACCACTCCCTGGGAAGCTGTCCTGGGATCTGTGTCTGTCTACTTCCTGTAGTCTACCACCAGGAGGTAGAAAGGGACAGTCTGCTGACCTCCAGTCTTTCCATAGCAGTGTCGGAATGGATTCAGGAAATCCTTGTGGAGCTCCGGTATGTGCTGCTGCTGGCCTAGGGATTGGAGCCACATACGGAGCCACAGCAGCATATGAGACAGGTGAGCCCCCATTTGTGGGGGTCACCGTCTTTAGAACTTTAGCACTTATTTAAATTAAAAACAATTCTACTAGTTGTAGCTTAAAGTCACCGAGTTTCTTTCATTGTGTTTGGTGACTTTGAAGCCAGTTTGGTAGATTCTATTTCATGAATAGTCCTTGCTGTGGTCTGACATCTGAGTCAGTGAGTAGCTTCGGCCCCTCCCTAGAGCCTCCTGTCCTGGGCTGCAGTGACAGGCTGCGGGCCGGTGGGGTACACTCACACACACCCCTCTAGGAACACTGGGGTCCTGGATAATTATGCCAACGGCAGGCTATTTCTCCCTCCATGTGGAAGTCCTTGAGGCGAAACATTGGGTTTTTAAAAAATATTTTAGTCTTCTGTTGTGTCTGGTCTGAAAATTACTTACTTGCTTTTTAATTCTGCGAACGTGTTTCCTAATGGAAGGGTCAGAAATGTTCTCCTTGCACTTTCCATTAGTGCTGCAGTTGAGGGAGGGGAGAGGAGCGGTCAGGCTCCCCCTCCTCATCCCAGGGACCCTCACAGGGGCTGCTTTGAGGTGTAGACCTTGGAGAGGCAGCTCACCTCTGAGCCTGGTGTGTGAGAGCACGATGGTATTAGGTGACTTCTGAAGGGAAAGCAGGTTTTGGAAGAAGATCTGTATATACAAAAATACTGTATATTTCACCTTCATCGATGAAGGATTCAGAATTGCAGCAGAAATCTGAAGGATGGCTGGGGGTTTGGGGCCATCTTGCACGTGGCTTCCTTTTGGAGTGCCTTTGTTCTTCTGTGACACCCACGGGGCCTGAGGGTGTGGCTGGATATTCCACCCGGATTGCAGCTGGGTAGCTGTGCTACAAGCTGCTCCTCCTCCCGTGCAGCGCACTTCCCGGGTCCTGCTGCCCCGCTCAGCTGCACAGCCCATAAGGGACTGGTCCTGCCCACGTACTCCGGACCTCCCCTTCCTGAGAAAAGTTACAGAAAATATCTTCCCCAGGATTCCTGGGCTGCACGACCCTGATCAGCCCCTTTGTGAGAGCTGCTTTGGGTAGAAACAGGGACACAGCTCGTTCTTTCCTCCTGGCCTCTTAGTGCATTCAGGGTTCTGAGCTGATGGGGGCCTGACCACTCCCCACCTGAGCCTGGCCTTGGCTGAGCTGGTCATCAATGTGTGTCCCAGGCCACCGGCCTGCCTGTTATCTGCAGTGCACAGGTGTGCATGTGTGTGCATACATACACATACCACACACATACCATACCCACCACACACACCACACACATACCCCATACACACCACATACCACACATATACCATACCCACCTCACACACACTGCACACATACCCCATACCACACACATATCATACCCACCTCTCACACACCACACACATACCCCATACACACCACACACATAGCATACCCACCTCTCACACACCACACACCACATGTATACCATGCCCACCTCACACATGCAATACACATATCCCATACACACCAAACACCACACACACATCATATCCATCTCTCACACACCACACGTTACATATATACCATGTCCACCTCACACACACTATACATATACCCTATACACCCCACACACATACCATACCCACCTCATACACACCACACACTTAACCCATATACATCACACACCACACACATCACACCCACCTCACACGAACCACACACCACACACATACCATGCCTACCTCACACACACCACACACACCCCATACACACCCCACACCGCAAACATACCATACTTACCTCACCCACACCACACACATCATACCCACAACACACACACCACATACCCTATACACACCACACACATACCCCATACACACCACACACCACACACATACCCCATACACACCACACCACACACATACCCTATACACACCACACACCACACACATACCCCATACACACCACACACCACACACATACCCCATATACACCACACCACACACATACCGTTACACATCACACACCACACACATACCCTTACACATCACACACCACACACATACCCCATATGCACCACACACCACACACCATACACATACACCATACACACTACACACATGCCACACACACCACACACCCATCACACACACCACACACATACCATGCCTACCTCACACACCACACATACACCCTATACACACCACATACATACCATACACACCACACACACCTCATACGTATTACACAGACACCACATAATACCATACATACACACCCTATACACACCACACCCCTCCATACATACCACACACCACACACACCCCATAGACAACATACACACACCACACCATACTCTATATACATATCACATCACCCATACCACACACCACATTCCACACAGACATCTTATACACACCATACACACTATACACATACCACACAATAGCATACACACACCATGCACAGCCCATACACACCACACATTTGCATGCAAACTACTCATTGAATGAAACTGAATGATTGTTTTCCCACATTAATACTGCCTGCCTGCGCACCCCCGGCTGTCCTGGTCGGCACATCCCCTGGTCCTGCCCTCCCTTGGGTCAGCACCGCCTCCTGTGTTTCGGGTGTCTCTGGCTGTGCCCTGTGGCGTGCTCACATCCTGATTGCATGGGAGGCTGGCTCCTCTGCTCCAGTGGCCGCCTTCCTGGAGGAGACCAGCCTGTTTGCCACCTCTCCCGATGCCCAGAGCGGCGGCCCGTGCAGGAAGTCCTGCTTCCTCCCCTCGCTGTCTGCTGTTCCCCACAGGTCATTTTGTCTCAGTGCCGACATCTCCCCAGCTAGAAAAGCAGACCCTCAAAGACGCACAGGTGGGTTTGATTAAAATGCTGGTGAATATTAAATGTGTTTTGGTGAAACACTCAGCTAGTACATATATTTTTAATAAAGTAAAATATCCGGGCCCACTCTGCTCCCACCTCTCTCCCCGCTCCCCTCCCCAGAGGACATGGCTGACAAGCCTTTGGAGGTTTCCCCTTTCTGTGTGCCTTTGCGAGGTGTATGGGCTGGGCAGTGTGTGTATTCTCTAGCCATCTTGACGGACCTGTAACTGGGATGTACACATGTGCGCTCGCTGTAGCTCACTTGCCGTTTTCCCTGGAAAACAGGCCTGTAAGATCCCTCACTGTAGTGCGCGTTGCCTTGCCTCTTTAAAAACGCCATCGACTCTTCCAGTGCGTGAACTCTGCCATCGTTTTATTTAACATTCTCTTATTTATGGGTATTTAGGTTTCCAGTTTTTTAAAAGATTGCAGCAATGAAAATCTTCAGCATCATTTTTTATACATGTGAGTCCTCCTGGAAATGGAGTTTTTGGGCACAAGGATATGCCTGTTTAAAGTTTTGATAGAGAATGCTGAATTGCCTTTCTGAAAGATTCATTCTAAAGAAATACACTTCTGCAAAAAAGGGAAAGCTAGAAAGAAAGCAGTTCGCTGCCAACAGCTCAATAGAGAGAGGGAGACTCTCTGAGGCCATGAGGTGGGAAATGTGGCAGCCTGGGAGAAGCCAGGGACCTGGGCAAAGGGTGACATGGTTACTAAGGTTTCCTTTGCTGTCCCCATGCTCCCTGCCCTCCCTCCAAACGCCCAGGAGAGCAGTACTGGGGAAAGACGGTACATAACTAAAATCCTGAGAATTCTCATGAACACTCCTCAATTTGGAGAGAGAGGGACTGTGATGAGGGGGGTTGGGATGGTGCCGGGAGCCTGATGGCCCTCACCAGTGTCAGGAGAAACCCGCTCCCCTCCAGGGCTCCTTCCTTAGGGTCTGGCTTGCACTGCATTCTGGGAGAATCTTGTAGCCCCATCTTCCCTTTACCCATTAACCCTTTAATGGTATCCCATTGTCACATTTAGCCCTTTGAGTCAATCAACTACCATATTAAAAAATTAATAGACTTATTTTTTTTCAGCAGTTTTAGGTTTATGGGGAAATTAAACAAAAAGTTTAGGGAGTTCTCCTGTACCCCCTCACCCCATTTCCCCCGTTTCCTCATTATTAACATCTTACACTGGTGTGGTACATTCGTTACCTTTGATGAGGCAGTATTATTATTAACTGGAGCCCATAGTTAAAACATGTTAGGGTTCACGCTTCATGTTGTATATTCTATGGGTTTTGACAAATGTGGAATGGCTCAGTTACCAGGTCTTTGTTTTAGTAGATCGTTAGTTGCTTTTTCTTATTAGCTGACTGCTGTTTTGAGAAGACCCTCTTGTCACATCCTTTTGCACCCTGGCTTACTGTGGCGTGGGGCAGGGGTACTGGGGGCCAGCTGGCCTCTGGGGAGTGGCACTCACTGCATCCTGCCCCTGCCCCACTCTGCTCCTCTCTGGTTTCAGCAGCCTCCCTTGCTCCTTTCACCTGCCTTACCCCAGCACAGCTACCTGCTGCTTAGATGCCACCATGGGGCAAGGAAACTGCTCCCAGTTGGTCTCTGAGGATTCTGCCCAGAGAAGGGTAAGAATCACCGCGAGTGTTTGCTGGGCGCTTGGGAGGTGCAGGCTCCGCGGGAAGGCCTACAGGCTGAGGTGGTCTGCTTTGGGTTTTGCAGCGTTGCCTGTGGTCTCCGTGGGTGAGGGAAAAGGCTGTAAACTAGTTCAACCATTATGGAAAACAGTATGGCAATTCCTCAAGGATCTAGAACTAGATGTACCAT
>NW_012116199.1:1387723-1416445 GCF_000951035.1 Colobus angolensis palliatus
TGTTACTGATTAGGTTTTGCCCTTTTTTATAAACTTTGAGATTTATACATTATAAATCCTTTTGCTTATGAGAGATTTTAATTAGAATAATACTGGAATAAACGTTCAATTTATGAAACCAAAAAAAAAAAAAAAAAAAAAAAAAAAAAAGAAAAAAAAAAAAAAAAAAAGAAGCGTTCTGGCGCCGCGGAGCCGGTCAGTGACACAGCCGGCTCTCAACCCAGGCCGCTGTCCTCGGCAGCCAAGCCCGTTCTGTATTTTGGAATGGCCACCCGGCCAACTGGCACACAGGGAGAACTCATGAAAGGAGTGGCTCACTCCTGAAGGGAGAGGGACAGAGGAGCAGCCTGGATGCACTGCGCCCCCTCCAGGCCCCAGTCCCTGTCCTCAGAGGAAGCAGGACTCCCAGGTGGGCGAGGTGAAGCAGATGGCCTCCGCCACGGCGAGGAGGAATCCCGGTGCTCCTCTGGCGTCCGCATCGTTGTGGGAACACTCGGGCGGGATGTATTTTAAAGGAGTGCCTGATGCGCGTGGGTGTGGTGGGGATGGGGATGGGGGTGGGGGTGGTTGCAGCGGGGCCTATGCAGGATCCCGGTTGGAGGGGGCTGCAGAGGCTACTGCTGGCCCGGGTGTCGCCATGGCAGCTGGAGAGTGGGCGACGGTCGCTTGGCGTCCTGCTTGGGGTTGTTGCCCACATCAGTGAGCGGTTCCTGTCCCGCCCGCTCACTGCGAGACTGGGCAGGGCCGCTTGCCAGTTAATTGTGGGGATTCTCTCTCTCTTTGTTTTTTTTTCTGGAGACGGAGTCTCTCTCTGTCGCCCAGGCTGGAGTGCAGTGGCGTGATCTGGGCTCACTGCAAGCTCCGCCTCCCGGGTTCACGCCATTCTCCTGCCTCAGCCTCCCAAGTAGCTGGGACTACAGGCACCCGCCACCATGCCCGGCTAATTTGTTTGTATTTTTAGTAGAGACGGGGTTTCACCGTGTTAGCCAGGATGGTCTTGATCTCCTGACCTCGTGATCTGCCTGCGTCGGCCTCCCTAAGTGCTGGGATTACAGGTGTGAGCCACCGCGCCCGGCCAATTGTGGGGATTATCTGAGAGTTGCTGGAGTGTTCTGCCCTTCCCTGCAAAGCTTTTACCTGGGTGGGCTGGGAGAGAGGCCGAGCCAAGGGAAGGAGGCAGGATGCCACACATGCCCTGCAGGGAGGGTCATCTGCTGGGCACTGTGACACACAGAAAGCCAGGAGCCTGAACCCCGCCTGCGGTTGTTGAATGGAGGGAGAATGAACAACCGCTGACTCCCGGGTTCCTGGGGGGCTGTACCTCTATCCCTCTGCTCCGGGTCAAACCGGCTGTATGCTTAGCCTCAGGAACATGCGGCAGGTGGCAGCCCACGGCCCCGTGGCAGGTAATGGTGGTTTTGCAGTGTGGTGTGCTGTGGGGGCTGACGGGCACAGCTGGACAGGCCAGGCTTTCTCTGGCTCAGGATGCAGGGCTGGTTCTTCCCAGAGGAGGCAGAGGTCGGGGAGGAACTCTTTCCCTGTGTCTCCTGAACAGCTTCGTCAGCACACCCTGCAGTGTGGACTCAGTGAGTGTCCTGCAGCTCTCTTGTCCCACAGGGGCTGTGTACATTCGGCCCTCAGGGCAACCTCTGCATTTCCTTTCTGGGGACTCCCAGATGAACCCTGCTCCCCCAGCTCATCCTGCTCCATATTGATGTGATAACCCCCTCCTCAGTCCGAAACATCTGCTGGCCCCGTTTGTTCGTGGGATAAGAACAGGCTTGAGCATGGCTGTCGGTGCTCTGTGTGACGTCAGTGGCGTGTTCTGTGGCAGCTTCCTTCCTCTGTAGCCCGGTATCTTTGACTCCCAGCCCGATGCTCCCTTCTCATCTACCAGAGGCCCCTCCTCAGCCTTTGCATTTGCTTGCATTTATCTTCCTTCTTTAAGGCTGCATTTGAGGGTTTGTGGGCCAAAAGCGTCATGTCCAGTCTGTAAACTGTGTGCCCTCTCGGGGCCAGGTAGGAGCCCGAGAGGAAATGGGAGAAGTGGTCATGAATGATTGTGAGGACTGCAGAAGGAAGACAGGGCTGAGAAGAGTGTGATTACCCCCAGAATTCAGAGATGCCTGCACCAGCTGGGTTTTGAAGAATGAATAGGAGTTTGCCAGGAAGATTCTAGAGGAACAACAGCAACAAAAAGATTTGAACATGGGCACAGAAGAGGTGAGGCACAGATGGCACAGGGATTTGGGGTGTGATGGGGCAAGGCAGCCATGGGCAGGGCGTAGGCCCAGGACCTCAGATGCTTGGCATGCCATGGCTTGGAAGCCATGGCCTTGTCGTGCAGCACTGTCTTCATGGGCCCCATTAGAGTCCCTGGCTCTTGGTGTGCCCTTCATGCCCACACCACGGTGGGAGCAGGCAGGTGGGGTTTGGCCTGAGTTTCCCCCGAACGGACACTGCTCACGGACACTGTTCCCTCTTGTGCTTCAGTATCAGAGTGGGCCCATGGGGTGGGAATAAATGTTTGGGTTTAGGAGGCCTCCAGCTGGGTGGCCTGCTCCCAGGCAGGAAACACAGATGAGAGGAAGCAGCAAGTCGGAAGGCAGCAGCCGTGGATGTTAAAGCTGGAGGGACCTCTTAAGGAATGGGTGTCAGCTCCCTCGTTTGATGTGGTAGGAAGATGAGGGTGAGAGGGGTTGGGAGCAGGTGCTGGAGCTGGAGCCTGAACCCCCATATCTCAGTGCTGCCATCATCCTTCATGGTAAGGAAACTGAGGCACAGGCAGGTTACATAGTCTTCTCAGGATGTCAGTGGCAGAGCTGGGACGTGAACCAAAGTGTCTGTCTCTGCAGCTCAGTTCTGTGCGAAGTCCAGCCAGACGGTGCTGATCAGTAAGGGTGCTGGCTGAGCACTGACGGCCACCTGCGTCTCAAGGAGAAGCAGTGTCACCTGCTAATCTGATGGCTTCTCTGGGCACTGGCATGTGGGCACCATTGCCCTTTCTCCGCAAGGGGTTTGTTTAGTGTGTTTGGAAAAACATCCCCCAGCCTACTAGGTGTGGCATGCACTATTTTAAGATAAATAACCCAAATCCCACAAGCTCCGTATCTCATGCAGCATTTTGTACTTTGAAAAACCAAGTTGGGAACAGAACCCTGATGAATGTGTTTCATTTCCTGTCAGAGCAAATGAAACCTGAAATATTAATGGCACCAGATTTCCCTTATCTTTCTACAGAAGGGCTTGAAAAATGTATTCCCCACAAACTTAGCATGCAGCTCTGCTACCTGTGGCCCGAAATCATTAGTTGTCTGTACTCACTGACCCTTGGGGATAAACGTGAAAGTTCACTTGAAGACTTGAGGGAGAATCACGGTCAACCTGTGACTTGGTTTTTCCGATATTCGGCTGCTCTGGAGAGCCTTGGAGTTCCAGCTGCTCTAGAGATTCTGGAGAGGGAGCTGTTAGCCTCCCATAAGCACATGTGACCCATCGTTGCCATCCACACCTGCCTCTGTGGGTGAGTCAGCGGGTTCCTTTCTCAGCCGGTGGATGCTTCATTCGTTTGTGTTCTTTTTCTTTACAGTCTCCTGAATATTTACGCATTGCCGAATCTCCTGTGGACAAACCACCAACAGGCCAGGACTGTCCCGTGGACAGACGGGGTGAGTCTCTTCCTGTGTCTGGAGATTCCGAGTGAGTAGAACCTGTCATGATCCCCACTGCACTTAATGTGGCGTTCATGCCTGAGTCTGGGCTGATGTGCTAATTGGGGCCGTAAGAAGGGTTATAACCACCATGGCCCTCACCTTTCTCTAACAAAAACTTAAACACAGATACGCTAAATATTTTTGCTTTCTGCTTTCACAGACTTCACGTACACTTACATTTATTTTGAGGTGAAAGGGGAAGAACAGACATTTACAGGGGACCAGTTGCCAGGACAAGACTGCATTCCCTGTGAACCCGTCCATCTCACCTCTGAGATCCTGTCTCTGGGATGCCCCAGGTCCCTTTTCCTAGCTGCACTGAGGCCTCCGTCCTCCTGGTGGAGCTGTGCTGCTTCCTTGGGCAGCCTCCCTTCTCCATGGGGTGCAGATGGGCCTGGGGCATCCCGGTGGTCAGTTCTTCCCAGGGACCTAGGAGGAGGGGCCGGCAGGAAGTGGGCAGGTTCTTTCCGCTCGACCTGGCAATAACATTTCCTAAATTGTTCAGCACCCCAGGCTGCTTGCCTTGACAACCAGGTGGCCAGTCCCAGGCACTGCCAGTGTGGGCAGGGCCCTCCCCAGGGACGGCAGCAGGGCAGCCCCAGACACTGGTGGTCACACAGTTAGTCCCCACAAGGCGATGGTGCGGGACACATTCTCGAGCTGCCTGCAGGGTCTGGTTGTGGGAGCGGCTCAGCCCCTCCTGTAGAGGCAGGAGCATCTTCAGCAGCTGACAGTTGTCCCGCAGGAGGCCTGTGCCCAGTGGAATATCTCAGTGCAGTGCACAGTGGGGCCACAGCTGGGCCACAGCCATGCTCGGTCCTTTAGTGGGCCGTCTGAGCCGTGTTCCGCCTGCCTGTTCCAACACACTGGTCTCCCTCGATGACCCTGCTCCCACCGGCTTCCCCATGGTTTCGATCTGTAACCCAGACCCTGTTCCAGGAGCTGGCTCAGCACTGTCCTGCTCCACACGCTTTCTCAGGGGACATCCTAACCTGCCCAGCCTGTCCTGCTTCTGTCTCTCAACCCAGAACACTGCAGGTCCTTCAGGTTAATCAGGTGAGACCTTAGAAGCAGGGACAGCAGGATTTATCCCACACGCACCATGCACTGTGCTGAGGAAGCCGCGGTCACTCCCCTCATGGTCACTGGGGTGAGGAAGCTGAGGTTGTTGCCCATGTGTTAGAACTGGGATTCAGAGCCTCAGCCACGCCTGAGTCGTCACCCTACGCCCTGTGCAGGACGCTGGGGAAACCAGGCAGCTAGGACCGGCCTGTGCCTTGGGATGCTTATCCAGACCACCCACCCTCGCCCCCTTTGCACCTCAAAGGCTTGATCTACTTTTCAGACACAGTTTTGATGTTGTCAGTGTGATACATAGCATATTTGAAGACGTCAAAGAGTTTTATAGGTTTTATGAAAAAACTAGCAGACCCCTGGCCTCCCAGACCATCTCCCCACAGCCCCTGCCCACTCCCCATAGATTACCACTTCCAGCTGTTGTCACTTCTTCCTCTGGATTTATCTTCTCGTTTGTAAAGAATATGGGCACACTACTATTTCTTAGTCTCCTGTTGTGGTCAAGGTGGTTGAACTCATAGATTTCCCTCCTGAGAGCTGCTCCATCTAACCCTAACCCTAACTCTAATACATACGGTTGTGTCGTCATTTAGTGAACCCTTGTGCAGTGTGTATCAGTCAGGATAGGCTGCCTCATGAGGCTGGAACAAGCATCCCCAGAGCTGAGAGGGTTCCGTTTCTCTAGCCTCCTGCACTGGGGGTGGGTGCTGAGTCTGGGGGAGGTGTGGGGTGGGGATAGGGGCCCCAGGGCTCAGCAGACAGGTGCTCACCAGTGTCACCATGTTCCCTGCCCTCTTCTCATATGGAGCCCGTGGTGCCCTTTTGCCAAGGCATCCCTGCTCAGGGGTCAGGATAGTCCTCCTCGGAGTGGCTGGGGGTCTGACTGCTCCCTATATAGACCATTGAGTAGTCCCCTGCTTTCGGCCTCACTCCCTTTCTGTGCTGGTGTCTCAGTGCTTGGGCCTTTCGGGGTTTTAGAGGTGGGCTGTGAGGCTGGGCACGAACAGGCTTCTCCGCCTCCCCCTCTCCCCGGGGCTCCTCGTCCCTGTGCTGCCTCAGCACTTTGTCTGGCAAGATTTGCAGGTGCAGCTTTCATTTCTCATTCTCCTGGTTTTGAGTGATTTTAAGAGAAGATGCAGAAAGGCTGTGACCCCACCTCTAAAAGCCAGCAGTCAACCTGGCCACTCTTAAGCCCGTTCTAGTGGGCTTCCCACCCCGTCACCCTGCTGTGACAGCATCCCACGAGGACAGACTCAACACAGGATTCTGTCCTTGCCTTCCCGAGCACCCGGCAGCCTTGGTGCTGTAGCTTTCCCTCTCCCCTCCTTGTTCTCAATCTTAGAAGGAAAATGTCATTTCTCACCATGAGATACGATGTCATCTGTAGGGTTTTTTTTTTTTTTTTTAAGGCGGAGTCTTGCTCTGCCGCCCGGGCTGGAGTGCAGTGGCCGGATCTCAGCTCACTGCAAGCTCCGCCTCCTGGGTTCCCGCCATTCTCCTGCCTCAGCCTCCCGAGTAGCTGGGACTACAGGCGCCCGCCACCTCGCCCGGCTAGTTTTTTGTATATTTTTAGTAGAGACGGGGTTTCACCGTGTTAGCCAGGATGGTCTCGATCTCCTGACCTCGTGATCCGCCCGCCTCGGCCTCCCAAAGTGCTGGGATTACAGGCTTGAGCCACCGTGCCCGGCCTTTTTTTTAAAAAAAAGTAGGTAAAATTCAGATAACATTAGCCATTAACCATTTGAAAGTGTGTAATTCAGTAACATGTAGTGCATCTGCAGTGTTGGGCACCCACCATCTGTGTCTAGTTCCAACACGTTTTCATCATCCCAGAGGGAAACACTCCATTAAGCAGTCACTCCCCAGCCGCCCTATCCCAGTCTCTGGCAGCCGCAATCTGCTTTCTGTCTCCATGGACTTACATATTCTGAATGTTTCCCATAAATTAGAAATCATATAATTTGTGACCTTTTCTTTCTGGCTTCTTTGTCTTAGCATAAAGTTTATGGGGATCATCCATGTTGCAACATGTGTCAGAACTTCAGTCCCTTTTTTTTTTTTTTTTTGAGATGGCGTCTCTCACTCTGTCGCCCAGGCTGGAGTGCAGTGGCGCGATCTCAGCTCACTGTAAGCTCCGCCTCCTGGGTTCACGCCATTCTGCTGCCTCAGCCTCCCAAGTAGCTGGGACTACAGGCGCCCGCCACCTCGCCCGGCTAAGTTTTTCGTATATTTAGTAGAGACGGGGTTTCACCGTGTTAGCCAGGATGGTCTTGATCTCCTGACCTCCTGATCCACCTGCCTCAGCCTCCCAGAGTGCTGGGATTACAGACGTGAGCCACCGCGCCCGTCCCAACTTCAGTCGTTTTTAGGGCTGAACAATATTCCATTCTGCAGATACACCACATTTGTTTGCGCCTTCAATTGATGGACATTTGGGTTGTTTCCATCTTTCGGCTGTCAGGAATAATGCTGCTGTGAGCGTGTGTGGACAGTGTTAGTTTCCGTGTCTGTTTTCAACTCTTTCGTGTATGTATTTAGGAGTGGAACTGTTGGGTTCTGTGGTAACTCTGTTTCACTTTTCCAGGAACTGCCAAACTGTTTTCCACCGCAGCAGCTGCGCCACTTTACATTCCCACCGGCAGTGAGTGTGGGAGCTCCTTTTTCGCCATCCTTGCCAGCTCTTGTTAGCGTCTGTTTTTTGTTGCCTTGTTTTCATTATGGCCAGCCTACTGGGTGGGAAGTGGGATCTGACTGTTGATTAGCATTTCCTGAATAGGTTTTTTGGTAGATGTTCTTTGTCAAGCTGAGGATGGTCTCTGCCTAATTTCGTGAGTGGTTTTTAATCAGAAATGGGTGTTGGATTTTTGTCAGATGCTTTTTCTGCATCAGTTGATCTGATCATACAATTTTTTCTCTTTAGTCTGTGATGTGGTAGATTATATCCATTGATTTTACTAATGTTGAACCAACATTGCCACCTTGGAAAAAATACCACTTGGTTGTAGTGTATAATTCTTTTTAAATGTTATTAGATTTGATTTGCTAATAATTTGTTGTAGATTTTTCAGTTGTTTGCTCCTGAGAGGTAGTGGTATGTCGTTTTCTTATCATTTCTTTGGTTTTGATGTTAGGACAATTTCAGCTTCATAAAGTGAGGAAGTGTTTCTTCTCTTCCAGTTGCTGGAATAGGTTCTAAAGAATTGGTGTAATTTCTCCCTTTGCTGTTTGGTAGAATTCACCAATGAAATCTATCTTCCTGTTACTGATTTTTAGTTTAATTCCATTGTAGTCTGAGAACATATTTTTATGATTTCTATTTTTAAAATTCTTGTTAAGATGTGCTTCATAGCTCAGAATGTGGTCTATCCTTATGAATGTTCCGTGCAAGCTTGAGAAGAATGTGTATTTTGCTGTTGTTGGATGGAATATTCTATAAATGTCAATTCGATTGAGTTGATGTATGGTGCTATTCAAGTGAATTGTCCTTGTTGATTTTCTGTCTGCTTGTTCTATCAATTACTGACAGGTCTTGAAGTCTCCACTTATAATAGTAGATTTGCCAGTTTCTCCTTTAGAATTAAAATTCTATCAGATTTTGCCCCATATATTTTAATTATCTGTTGCTAGGTGCATAGCCTCTGAGGATTGTAACATCCTCTTGGAAAATTGATTTTTTATTATGTAATGTCCCCTCTTTATCCCTGATAATTTTCCTTGGTTGGTAGTCTGCTTTGTCTGAAATTAATAATCGTACTCCAACTTACTTCGATTAGAGTTAGCATGGTATACCTTTCTCTGTCCCTTTGCTTTTAACCTACCAGTGTCTCTGCATTTAGAGTAGATATCTTGTAGATAGCATAGAGTTGGGACTTGTGTTTTTTATCCACTCTGAAAATCTCTGTGTTTCCATGGGTGTGTTTTGATCCTTCACATTTAAATGATTATTGAGGTACTTAGATTGTTATCAAACTTTTTAGTAACTGTCTTCTGTACTTGCCAGAGACTTGTTTTTCTCTCTCCTCTGGTTTCAATGGACCATTTTATGTGATGCCATTTTATCTCCTTTCTTAGCGTGTCACTCATACTTCTTTTTAAAAGTTTTACAATATATGTTTACAATATATATTTCAAAATAATCTAAGCCCACCTTCAAATAACACTATATCTCTTCCCATTAGTATAACTACTTTATAACAGAATACTCCCAAGTCCTCCTTTCTGCCCCTTGTGACATTGCTGGTAATTATTTCAGTTATCCATGTCATAATCATACAGTACATTGTTACTGTTACTGCAATAGATACATTTATTTTTATATCAAAATAGAAAATTTTATTTCACTGTTATTTATTCCTTTTTGAATACCTCTTTTTTTATGTAGAGCCAAGTTTCTAACCTATGTAATTTTTCTTCTGTATGAAGAAAAATCTTTTAACTTTTATTTCAGGGTATATATGCCAGTGGGTATATATGCCAAAATCCCTTGGTTTTGTTTGCCTAAGAAACTATTTCTCCTTCATTTTCGAAGGATACTTTTTCTGGACATAGAATGCTAGGTTAGTAGTTTCTTCTTTCAAAATGTTAAGGATTTCACTCCATTCTCTCTTTTTTTTTGAGACAGAGTCTTGCTCTGTTGCCCAGGCTGGAGTGCAGTGGTGCTGTCTCAGCTCAGTGCAGCCTCCACCTCCTAGGTTCAAGCTATTCTCCTGCCTCAGCCTTCTGAGCAGCTGGGATTACGGATGCCTGCCACCATGCCTGGCTAATTTTTGTATTTTTAGTAGAGATGGGTTTTACCATGTTGGCCATGGCTGGTCTCGAACTCCTGACCTCAAGTCATCTGCCTGCCTCAGCCTCCCCAAGTGCTGGGATTACAGACATGAGCCACTATGCCTGGCCTACCCACCCTCTTCTTCCTTTCTTGGTTTCTGATGAGAAGTGGGCTATAATTCTTATCTTTATCCCTCTCTAGATAAAGTGTTTCCCCACCCTGCTGGTCATTTCCCTTGGTCATTTTCTCTTTGACTTTGGTTTTCTATAATTCAAATATGATATGCTTAGGTGTAGGGTATTTTGCTTTTTGTTTTTTTGTTTTATTTTGTTCTTAGTATTTACTCTATTTGGTGTTCTTTGAGCTTCCGTGATCTGTGGCTTGGATCTGTCATTAATTTTGAAAATATTTTGGCCATCGTTACCTCAAATGATTTTCTTCTCCATTGTCTCTTTTGTCCCCTTTTGGTATTCCAATTACGCTTGTAACATCTTTGATGTTGTTCCACAGTTCTTGGATTCTTTGTTCCCCCCTACAAAAATATTTTCATTTTTTTATAGAGATGGGGTTTTGCCATGTTGCCCAGGCTGATCTTCAACTTGTGAGCTCACGTGATCCTCCCGCCTCAGCCTCCCAAAGTGCTGGGAGTACAGGCATGAGCCGCTGTGCCCGGCCTCCCCACCATCCTTTGAGTGCATGTGTGTTTCAGTTTGAGAAGTTCCTGCTGACCTGTGTTCAGGCTGATTATTTTCAGCCATGCTGATGAGCCCGTCAAAGGCATTCTTCATTTCTGTTAATAGGTTCTTTTGGACCAGGCGCAGTGGCTCACGCCTGTAATCCCAGCACTTTGGGAGGCTGAGGCAGGCGGATCACCTGAGGTCAGGAGTTCGAGACCAGCCTGACCAACATGGAGAAACCCCCGTCTCTAGTAAAAATACAAAATTAACTGGGCGTGGTGGCGCATGCCTGTAATCCTAGCTACTCAGGAGGCTGAAGCAGGAGAATTGCTTGCACCTGGGAGGCGGAGGTTGCGGTGAGCTGAGATCGCGTCACTGCACTCCAGCCTGGGCAACAGAGCGAGACTCCATCTCAAAAAAAAAAAAATGTGTTGTCCTTTTTGCCTTCTAGCGTGCCTTGTAATTTTTTTGAAGCTGGATATGATGTATAGGTTTCTAGGAACTGAGGTAAACAGGCCTTTAACGTGAGATTTTCTGTTTATCTGGCTGTGGGCTACGTGTAATGTTTGTTGTAGCTGTGAGTGCCGGAGTGTTCTGATCCCTGCAGTGCCCTTGTTTTTGTCCTCTGGCTCTGGGCTTCCCTAAGTTCCCTTCCTCAGAGAGAGTGAGTGTCTTGCAGCTCGCCCAGCTTTCGCCTGCTGTTGCACAGTGGAGTCCTGTTGGTGTAGTTGTAGGGTGTGGGGAGGGCCAGGGGCCTATAGTCTTCCGATTACACCTCAGTCTTTCTGTGGGCCCATTTCCCTGGGCTGTGACTGTCATGCATGTTTCTTCTTATATAGCTTTTCCAGACCCCAAACAGGAGACCAGAGGGGGCTGGATTCAGGAGCGCCCTTCCCCCATGGCTCTGCAACGAGGTTCTGGTAAAGTCTTTCCCTGCAGGAAGCAGGCCTTTGTCATCGAGAAGGCTCTGGCTGCATTTCACCAGGATGACATTTCTCCTCCCTCTGCCAGAGTCACCAGGAGATGTCTCTTGGGTTTTCATGGTGAGAACCTAGTGGAGATCCTGGAGGAAAAGCCCATGAAAGTTTCGGGGCCCCCTAAGACTGTGGTTTCTAGGAGTTTCTCAGTCATGGGAGTCCACCCTTGGCCTGCAGCAATTTGTCAGAATTACCCAAACTGCTGTGATGTGGCCCTGGAGGCTCTGTTCCAGGTCAGTGGATCTTTGGATTTGGCTGTCTCTCTAGATTTCCGGGGGGCAGTTTGCAAACTCAATTCACTGGTGAGTTCAAAGAAAGTCACTGACTGTCAGTTTGTGCACCATTTTCTTGTCATAAGGATGGGAGTGATGACTTCCAAGTTCTTTATGTGTTGGAGCGGAAACCCCAGTCCTTCCCCTGCTTTGATTTTCCTGACTCTCACCCCAACCGGGAATCGTGTTCGTTATTTGATGATTTACTCAGTTGTCATCCATCTTCTTAATTAGAACACAAGCTCCAGGGAACTGGAGTGTCAGTGTTCCTTCGCGTCCTTGCCCCCACAAGACAGCCTGGCACATTCTGAATGAATACACCAAAAGGGATAAATAGCGAGGCCAAGCCACCTGGCTATGGGTGGCTGCTCATCTGTAGCATGTCTCATGCCTTGTGGTTTCAGTGAATTTGAGACACATATGAGTGATGCTGCCAATGGGAGGCTCCCAGATGTCCTCAGCAAATAGAGGAGTGATCGCTCAGATCCAAGGGTGCAGCACTTCCCGCCTATCACTGGGAGTGGGTGGGCTGTCTTTAGCATGGCACTTTCTGTGGTGCTGGTGCCCAGGCTTCCCTGGGGCAACAAGGTTGGCCCGGTCGATAGAGAAGAAGAAGGGGGCTTTTCTGTGGTCACTTCTGCGTTGCCAGTTGTTTTGCCCTCTTACCGTGGCTAAACCTTCTGTCTGTACCTGTCCCACATTCCCAGTATTCGGCTTTTGGGATTGCAGTAGTGGGACTTGGGTGCAGTTCGCAAAAAAACAGTTTGCTCCCATTCTCCACGTCTTGTCCACGGTCCCACTGTCAGCATCAGTTCTCGTGAACAGATTTCTAAACCATCGCCATCTGTTCTGCTCTTAATTTCAAGTGTAAAAAATATTATTTTCCTAATTCTGTCAAGGGGAGGGAGAATATATATTCCTAAAGACCACAGTTCTTGTATGAGGAAGTGTGGATCTGCCACCCACCTACTAAAGAAAAGGTTGCTTCTGCCCATCATCAAAGCTGTTGAGCAGTTATTTACCTAGAGCGTAAAACTGGCCCATTCGCATCTCTATAAAAACAAGGTAGAAAAAGGTGGAAGTAGCTGAGGTGGAAGGGGGGCAATGGCTACGTCTCCCGTCCCTCCCTGACACTGCAGCCCCCAACCCTCCAGCCCCCGCCAATATGGGTAGGAATGGGCTGGCAGGGCTGTGTCGTGGTGGTCCCTGCTGCTGCTGGGGCTGTTTCCAGAAGAAGGCCCAGTTTCAGGCGTGACTTCCCCTCAGAAGTCGTAAGGACGGTAAGGTCCATCCGGGCGGGTGCTGAGCTCTCCGCTATGGGAGCAGGATAGAAATGAGCATCTTTACCCTCAGGGCCCCTCTGAGCCTGCCCTGGGGGTGAGCTCTTTTTCTGCTTAAATGAACATTCTAGGCGGGCCCTGGAACTTTCTGTCATTCTAAGGCAATAAAAGGTTCTTTGGTTACTTTCAGTCCCAGGAACAGCGTTGGTCAGTCATGAAAAGGAGTAATTATAAACTCTTTGGAGCTTCTCCCACCCAGCTGGAGCCTGACCCGTCTTGGAGCCGACCGGGGAGGGAGGGCTGTGTGTCCCCTTCTTTCTTCCTTTGCCTCTGTTTTTGCTGGCCAGGGAGCACTCCGAGGGATGGAGTGTCTGGGGAGAGGGCATTCTCCCCACGCGTGGGCTGGGTGCCACTTCTAGGCTCCAGCAGATGTTTCACCTGGACCTCCTGTCTCCGGCAACCCTTGGGTGGGTTTCTCAGAGATGACCCTGCTGGGAACTTGCAGCTCATCCCTGCGACCTGGGGGAGGCCTTGCAGGGCTGATGCCCTTGACTGCTCCCCCAGTCCTCCCCTATGCCCTGTGGGAGTGCTCCTGGGCTGTTCCTTCAAGGCGGCCCCAGGCTGGCCCCACACTGGTGGGAGCAGCAGGCAGCTCCTCCTTGGGCAGCTCCTCCTCTTCCCCTGTGAGGCAGCTCTGGTCATGACCTCCTGCCTCTGGATTCTCAGGAAACTCAGGTGCCGTGTCCCCAAACACTGGGGGCAGCTATCCTAGGGGTCTGCTAGAAGCCCTGTTCGGGAATCAAGGTGAAACCATCTCCCCAGCCCCCTCCATGAGGTGCAGCCCTTCACGGAAAGTCCCTGTTCCTCTCCTGGTCCCCTGGAGGCCAGACACCATGCCGGGGTTGGGAGCTGGGAGCATCTGTTGATGTGGGATGCAGGCGTGCTTGTCACCTCTTCTGGCCCTCAGAGCAGCAGGACAGCTTACATGAACATCTCGTCCCGCCACCGGTGGTCTCTGGTGACAGACTACTCCAGTCGGTCCCCCTGTAGCTCCTGGATCTTAGCGGGGGCCTGGGAATGGAAGGCCACAAGGAGGTTCCAGAGCTGGCTAAAGCCACTGAGACTCAGAGGGAATCTCACGCCACTGCCTCCTGTGCCCCCATCCCCTAGCGACGTGGAGCTGATGACGGATGACCTTGCATCCTTGTCCCCTGTTCGCTGAGCCCTGGTGCTGTTGCCACCACGGGCCCAAACATCCACCGCCCTTTTAGCAAGGCAGCGCTGCTCTGCAGGGTCCGGCCGGGGAAGCGTCTGGCTTTGCACGGGTGGAAGATGGTGACCATTTCCAGAGTCCGTTGCCAGGCTCCACGCAGTTCAGGCTCCACGCAGGTCAGGCTCCACGCAGGTCAGGAGCTGTTTCTCCCTCTGAGGGTCCAAAGTGGTTGTTTTCCGGAGTTTGGCAGTACCTAAGGGTTAATTGGGATGTTACTGTCTGCATTTGGCTTAGAGATAGGAAAGTTTTATGTTTATTCAGATGATCAGTGATTTAAAAATGACAATTTTAGTCTTAATTGTATGTATTTGGAGATCCCATTTAAGTCTTTGGAAATAATTGCAGAGTAATATTTTGGGAAGTTATATTACAATGCACAGATGTTCAAGTGGAGAAAGGTCCCTGCGTGTGAGCCTTGGCCTGGCAGAGGGACATCCGGGACAGCAGCCACGGCACGCAGCCCTCCCCGCTGGGTCTGGGCATGGCTGCAGCTCAGTCTAGCCCTCCTTTCTGTGCTGTTGCGCCCCAGGGAATGCGGCCACACAGGCTGCAGTTGCCTAGACTGACCTGGTGTCAGAATCACTGTCTCTGCTTTGGTAAGATGTCCTTGGGAGGGGAAGGGAGCCAGCCAATGAGATGAGGGGTAGGAGGGATGACAGGGTGGAGCAGACCCTCATGCTGGCAGAAGAGAAGTTCACATTCACCAGGGAGCAGGTTTTTGTGAACCCTGGAAAGCTGAGGGGGGCACCTGGAGTGCCTCTGCAGCCCACAGCATGGGGTGCTGGCTTCTGTACCCTAGTGCAGGTGCAGTGCCATGAGGTGCCCATCCCTTGCAGTGGGGTAGGGTTTGAAACCCATAAGGCAGCCCTCCCTGGAACACGGCCCCATGGTGTTTAGAGACTCTCTCCTCTGAGCACGTGCAGGACGTGACAATGCAGATGGGCCTGGTGCTGCAGTCTCAGAGACACCCATGGGCTTCCGCCATGCTCTTTATCCACCAGGGCAGTAAAAGCAACGTCCAGGGAGGCTTAGCCTCCTGCAGAGCCTGTGGCAGGACAGCCAGGGTTCCCTGAAGGTGGAGATGGTGGACGGCCCCATGGGGGTTGGTCCCATCTCGCCAGCAGAAGTGACCTGTGTGGCCTCAGTGGCCAGTGCTGCCTGTTGTGGTAGTGGATTGTTTAAAGCCAGGTCCCATCGTGGCTCTTGAGGGGAATGAAAATGAGGGGTTCTTTGCTGTGATCTGATGCTTGTGTTCCATCAAATTCATGTGTTGGAATTCTCATCCCCAAAGTGATGGGGCTTTGGCATTCTCATTCCCAAGGACGTGAGGCCTTAAGGAGGTGTCTTAATCTGTATTCTGCTGCTGAAACAGAATACCACAGACTGGGTAATTTATAATGAACAGAATGTTATTTTTGGCTCAGAGTTCCAGGGGCTGGGAAATCCAAGGTTGAGGGTTGCATCTGCCGAGGGCCTTCTTGCTGCATCCTAACATGGTGGAAGGCATCATATAGCAAGCAAGGGGGGGAAGGGGGCCAAACTCCTTGTTTTTGAGATGGAGTCTTGCTCTGTCGCCTAGGCTGGAGTGCAGTGGGGCAATCTCAGCTCACTGCAAGCTCTGCCTCCCGGGTTCACACCATTCTCCTGCCTCAGCCTCCCAAGTAGCTGGGACTACAGGTGCCCGCCACCACGCCCAGCTAATTTTTTGTATTTTTAGTAGAGACGAGGTTTCACCATGTTGGCCAGGATGGTCTCGATCTCCTGACCTCGTGATCTGCCCGCCTTGGTCTCCCAAAGTGCTGGGATTACAGGCGTGAGCCACCGTGCCCGGCCCAAACTCATTCTTTTATTAGGAGCCTACTCCTCAATCGCTAACCCCTTCTGGCGATAATGGCATTAATACATTCATGAGGGTAGAGCTTTCAGGACGCGATCACCTCTTCAAGGTCTCCCTTCTCAACATTGTTGCATCGGGGATTAGGTTTCCAACACATGAACTTTGGGGGGCACATTCCAACTATAGCAGTCGGTGCTCAGGTCCTGATCAGGTCCTGGTGGGGGACCCCTCACGATGGGATCAATGCCCTTTCAAAAGAGGCTGCAGAGAGAGCCTCCCACCCTCCACCATGTGAGGACAGAGTGAGAAGGTGCCGTCTCTGAGCCATCACGTGAGCACTCACCAGGCACAGAATCTGCTGGCTCTTTGGTCTTGGACTTCCCAGCCTCCTGAACTGAGACAAGCCAATTTCTGTCATTTATAAGCTACCCAGTTTATGGTATTTTGTGAGTACCCTAAATGGAATAAGACTCCCTTCAAACAAATGTCCTGCTCTTTGAAAAAGAGTGTGGGGCTCACAGTCTGCTAGTAAAGACAGTTGTAGGAGCAGTGGCAAGCCCGCACTGCCTCAGATTTTCAGACCTTATCATTGAGTTAGAAGCGAAGTCCTCGACCTGAGGTTTTATTGGTCCAAAGTCAGGGCCTGCTGGAGCCCCACAGGTTGCATGCTTGGCCTGTGGAGCCATTTTCTCCAGAGCACGTGTCTCCCTTCTGCCTTGTGCCAGGCCCAGCAGGGACTGAGGGTAGAATAATGACAGGCACAGCTCCTCCCCTCAAGGAGTCTCCGATCTGGGGTTTGATGCTGGAGCCCAAGGAGGGGCTGCCCACATGGGCGGAGCAGAGGGCCTGGGGAAGTTCCAGGAAGAAGTGACTGTGTGCTGAGGCTGCAGGGGTAGAGGCAGCCCAGGAGAAAAGGGGGCATGGGCTGGGGTTGGGGGTGGTTGCAGGCAGAGGGAGCAGCTTGCACACAGGAAAACGAGGCATAGAGTGGGCGGCTCCTTCCTCCCGGTCTCTAAACCTGTGAAGAGGGGGCTGGGGAGGAGAGCAGGACTCACAGGCCAGCCAGCCCTCCACAGCATTGGGAACGGAGTGAAGAGCTTGGACTGTGTCCTGTGTCCTGGGGCCGGTGCCACTGCCGGGTTTGGAGCCAGGAGGGACTCAGTGGAACCTGCTGTGTGTGATTGGGAGTGTGCGGAACGGTTTGGGGTGGGAGGCAGGACAAGCAGCTGTGGACTCCTGTCTGCAGGTGAGTGCCAGGGCTCAGTGTAGGTCCTGATTGGGCTAAGTAGGTGCCCATCTGCCTGGAGTCCAGCTGTCCTTGTCTGGTCTGTAGACCCTGTTGTCGAGGTCTGGCAGCTAAACGCTGGTCTTTCTGAGATAATGAAGAGGGAAAACTTTAGAGGCAGAACGAAGACCTTGCAGTGACCGGCAACATCCCCACAGGGGCTAGGTGGGCGAGGTCTATTGGCGCCTGTGTGGGAAGGCGGGAAACCTGGGGCTTGCTGCCAGCCACAAATGCCACGCTGGGCTCTGCCTAGGCTCTGGGTGCTTCGGTTGCTGAATTTGGTGGTGGCTCGGGGTAGTCACTTGTCAGTCTCAGTGTTTAATCCCCTGGGGCCTCCCCAGAGCCATAGGAGATGGTTCACCTCTGAAGAACTGCTCCACGCTGTGCCTGGTAAGCTCGGTTACCCAGGGCTGTCACAGAGATGGGCTGTGGGCCACATGGGCTGAGCTCATTTCCGCCCTGCCACCTACACCTTGCTGTGGTTACTTTGGCAGTGTTTCCCCAGCAGGAGAGCAGGTGGGAGGGGAGGCAGGTCCCTGAACTGGGATAGAGCCTGGAGACCTGGGTGTCCTCTGCTCTGTTGTACTGACCCTCTGCATGCTTATGAAATGAGGGCAGGGGTTCTCAGTGCTCCCATGGCATGGTGAGTATAATCCATGAACGATGCCCACACAGTTCCTGGCATGCTCAATGTAGCCTTGTTGTTGTAAGAGAAAAAAGCAGGGATTCTCCACTTCCCCACAGCGTGAATTGGAATGAGGAGAGGCTGGTATTTCTCCAACACGAGGTTTCTTTGCATTTTTGTGCTGGTTGATACTCCCTAAATCACAGGTTGCCTTAAAGAGAGCAAGAGCCCCACACGGTGGCCTGGACCCTTGGGGCCTCCTCCATCCGATGCACCTCGTGGCCCAGTCTTTACCTGCTCACCATGCACAGCACTTCCTGTGGGTTTGGAAATGTGTCATCTGCACGGCAAGGATGGGAATGGGGAGTGGGAACCTGCAATTTAGGGTCCAGGCAGGTGGATTTTAATTTAATTTGCCCCTCGGGGATTCTAGGGCCAGCAGAGCTCAGTGCTGCTGCTCTCTGGGCCTCCAGGCCGTGAGCTGCTGGGGGAGCCCCTCTGGAAATGGACAGTGGCTGTCCAGGGCTTAGGACACTAGGGGGTGAACAGAGGAAGCAGAGGCATCTGGGGCTGAAGTTCAAGGTTGCAGCATGAAGTTCAGGGTGGCAGTGCCCATCCTAGCAGGGCAGGGCTCAATCTGGAGGACTGGCATGAGGAGGTGGAGGAGTCAGCCAAGCCCTCCCCTCAGCCTCTCTCCAGACACTATAGATTCAAGGCCAGGTGTGCATGAGGACAGCCACTTGATCTCGGCTGAGGTTACAGGAAGGGGATCGGGGCAAGAGCCAGTGAGTTTGTTCCTAATTTGGGTCCCCTAATTGTCCAAGAGAAGAAAAGGCTCCATTTCTGTTTCGCTAAGTTTTATACTATTTTAGTTCACGTTCTTTAACAGTAGGTTATTCATGCAGAGCTCACCTCTGTTAATCAAAACGTATGATTAGGCAGAAAGCCCTGTTCCCACACCAGAGTGATGAAATGCAGTGCATGTGTGTTCAGATCAATTTTGGAGGTCTTGATTTTGTTTTGTTGCATATTTATTGGATTGCTTGCAGAAGAATGAAGTTTTCTGGCCCTCTGGAAATTTTTTTTTCCCCTGAGAGGTTTTCCAGTCTAGTAGAAATAGACGCAGAGTTTGGCTTGCAGTGATGGCGGTGTTGGAAGTGGCCCTGTACATTTCAATGTGGAGGACGTGATGGTTTTGTGTTTGCTCCTCCAGTTGTGCCCCATGGCTCTCTTTCTGCCAGCGCTCTTGCACATTTAGTTCTTGAGCAAGATGTTCTAAATAGAAGCCATGGTCCGTTCAGTCCCCAGCCTACTGTCCTTCTGTGACCCGCCAGCCAGCTTTGCTTAGGGAACTGTGAGCCCCTCCCACTAGGCTACAAAGTCATGGGCGGGAAAAGCATCTGTGCACGGCCAGAAGCAGAGCACCCAGGCCCAGGTCTGTCCCAGAGCCTGTGTGGACCTGGTGAATGGCTGTTCAGGTCAGAAGGGGGTTTGGATACACTGGTTCTGTATCTCGGAGGCCAGAGTAGCCCCCAGTGTATTTCGCAGAAGTGATAGCAGCTCCTATCCCAAGGCACTAGTGCCAGCTTGTTAGGCACGTGCTAGGTGCCTACTTCAACATCCCCTTTGTTCCTCTCTATCGCCTGCTGTCCCCTGCGGAGGGGAGCAAGGAGGCAGAGAGTTGGCTGGTAGCAGCCAGTGTCCACAGAGCCCCAGGGCTCCCTGACTGGGCTGTGCCACCGGGGACAGGCAGATAGACCCCAAATAAAGTTAAAGGGAAGCACAGTGAGGCCTGCACAGGATGTGAGTTAGAGGCTCTGGTGACAGTGATACCTGGTGGGGGATGGGAGGCAGGGGTCTTGCTGGGACAGACAGGAGACCAGGGGCCAGTGGCAGACATGGTCCCCGAGCCATCCTCACGCGGATGGTGGCCTCCACCGGGAGCCCTGTGTGTCTCTGAACCTTAGTCTCCCTCCCTCCAGTCTGCAAAATAGGCATAATAGAAGTAAGTGGTGCATCTCACTAATAAATCTGTGCAGAAAGAGAAAGCAGTTCGCAACTGCAGAGCACGATTCAGATCTTCCTGGCTTTACCTCCAGGATCGTATGCCTCCGCTATCTCAGGAGACACAGGCCTCCCGTGCGCCTGGTGCTGGTCTCTAGGTCATCTGAGCCATCGTCCACCCCTCTATACCGGGGACAGTGTGCTGCCAGGAGGGGCACCAGAAAAGGTGTCCTACAGTGACTGAGCTAGGATTCGAGGCACTTCCTGCCTCTTCCAGTTCCTCGTGGGCCAGGGGTGCTTTGCTCAGATGGTGCTGGGGAGGAAGGGCGGTATCTAAGGATATATTGAGAGGGTCACGTTCAGGTGTGCCATCTTCTGAGGGCCAGAACCCTCTCACGACAGTTTGGCCGTGACTGAATTCCCACGTCGCAGAGTGCGCTTGGGGTGTGGCTCTGAACATTGCTGGCAGGTCAGGTGGAGCCTGGCTGCTCTGCGGAGCTGTGCCCAGGTTCCCTCGGTTCCTGAAGCTCAGAGGTTACAGGAGAGAGGGCCTCCTGGTGGCTGCTTACTCTGCCCCGCTGTGAAGTGCCTGGTCAGGAGGGTTAGGCCCCTTACCCCCTCTGGGCCTCAGGGATCCCACTGAGGATGGAGGGTGTTGGACTTAGTTTCTTTCTTTTTTTTTTTTTTGAGACGGAGTCTCGCTGTGTCACCCAGCCTATAGTGCAGTGGCGCGATCTCGGCTCACTGCAAGCTCCGCCTCCTGGGTTCACACCATTCTCCTGCCTCAGCCTCCCGAGTAGCTGGGACTATAGGCGCCCACCACCATGCCCAGCTAACTGTTTTGTACTTTTAGTAGAGATGGGGTTTCGCCATGTTAGCCAGGATGGTCTCGATCTCCTGACCTCGTGATCCGCCCGCCTCAGCCTCCCAAAGTGCTGGGATTGCAGGCGTGAGCCACCGCGCCCGGCCTATTGGACTTGGTTTCTTTAGCTCCAGCCAGTCCTGTGTCCTCTCCGCCACTGTGTAAATGTCCCCAACCCCCCACCTGATAAGCAGGTGTCCTGAAGTCATCAGGGATTTGGACCTAGTTATTAAAAAGCAACCAGCGCCTGGGCGCGGTGACTCACGCCTGTAATCCCAGCACTTTGGGAGGCCGAGGCGGGCGGATCACGAGGTCGGGAGATCGGGACCATCCTGGCTAACACGGTGAAACCCCGTCTCTACTAAAAATACAAAAAATTAGCCGGGCGTGGTGGTGGGCGCCTGTAGTGCCAGCTACTCGGGAGGCTGAGGCAGGAGAATGGCGTGAACCCCAGAGGCAGAGCTTGCAGTGAGCCGAGATCACGCCACTGCACTCCAGCCTGGGTGACAGAGTGAGACTCTTGTCTCAAAAAAAAAAAGCAACCAACTCCCTTAGGAGCCTCCAGAGCAGTGGTTGCCAAACTTTCTCAGATCACAGCACCCTGGATTTCAGCAATTTCATGATGTTTCTAGACCAAAACACACAGCTAACAACTCTACTTTTTAAGTAAGTAGATCCAAACCACATGGTATGTATGTCCCAATAACTTGGAAGCTGCATGAGAAATAATACTCATAAATTGAAACAAATGTATTTTATCCTGAACCACAATTAGAAACGGAAGTGTATCTGCTGAATGAGATTGGCACCATTCTCATTTCCTGTTTGATGCTGACTTTGTGTGGGACTTGCTGTTTCAAATTTTATTTTTATTTTTAATTTGTATACACATATCATAGTTATACATATTGTGGGGGTACGTGTGATTTTTTTTCTTGAGACAGTGTGGCAGAGTCTTGCTCTGTAGCCCAGGCTGGAGTGCAGTGGTGCCATCTCAGCTCACTGCACCCTCTACCTCCTGGGTTCAAGTGATTCTCATGTCTCAACCTCTTAAGTAGCTGGAACTACAGAGGTGTGCTACTTGCCTGGCTAATTTTTGTATTTTTAGTAGAAATGGGGTTTCACCATATTGTCCAAGCTGGTCTGAAACTCCTGGCCTCAGGTGATCTGCCTGCCTGGGCCTCCCGGAATGCTGGAATTACAGGCATAAGCCACCGTGCCTGGCCTACATGTGATATTTTAATACAAGCATATAAATTTTTAATTGTGGCAAAGTACACATAACATAAAATACCATCTTAATCATTTTAAGTGTATGGTTCAGTGGAATTAAGTACATCAACGTTGTTTTGGAGTCATCACCATCAGCTATCTCCAAAACATTTTCATCTTCCCAAAACTGAAATTGTTTTAATTGCGCATGAAACAGTACCTCTCCTTTCCCGCTTCCTCCAGCCTCTCCCAGCCACCACTCTGCTTTCCCTGTCTCTGAATTCACCTCTCTAAGTACCTCGTGTAAGTGGAATCATGCAGTCTTTGTTCTTTTGTGACTGTCTTACTTCGCATGGTGTCCACAGGGGTCATACACGTTGTGGCGTGAGTCAGAATTGCTTTCTTTTTTAGTGCTGAATAACACTCCATTGCATGAATATGCCACATTTTGTTGATCCGTTCGTCTGCTGCTGGACACGTGGGTTGCTTTCACCATTCGGATACTGTGGATAACGCTGCTGTGAACAGGGGTGTACAGATGTCTCCCTGAGTCCATTCTTTCAGTTCTTTTGGGATATACCCAGAAGTGGAATTACTGGACCATATGGTGGCTCTTTTTTAAACTTTTTGAAGTGCCATACTGTTTTCCACAGCAGCTGCACCTGTTTACGTTTCTATTATGCCAGCAGTGTACAAGGGCTCCAGTTTCTCCACATCCTCACCAGCACTAACACTTGTGTTTTCATTTGTTTTTGTTTTTCTTTTCTTTCTTTCTTCTTCCTTTTTTTTTTTTTTTGAGAAGGAGTCTCACTTTGTCACCCAGGCTGGACCGCAGTGGCGTGATCTCGGCTCACTGCAAGCTCTGCCTCCTAGGTTCACGCCATTCTCCTGCCTCAGCCTCCCAAGTAGCTGGGACTGCAGGCACCCGCCGCCACGCCTGGCTATTTTTTTTGCATTTTTAGTAGAGACGGGGTTTCACCGTGTTAGCCGGGATGGTCTCGATCTCCTGACCTCGTGATCTGCCCATCTCGGCCTCCCAAAGTGCTGGGATTACAGGCGTGAGCCACCACGCCCGGCCTCTTCTTCCTTTTTTAAATGGTACTATCCCAACAAGCGTGATAGCAGGAATTTGCTTTTAATTACGGCAACTTCTGGCCTCACGAGATGTCTTTCAGAGAAATGTAGTGTGATCTCACCTTGCAAATGAGAGCTGCCTCAAGGCAGTGGTGCATGCGGTACTGACAGGTGCCAAGGGTCGCTGCCTTCCCCATGGACACCTGGACTATGCTGCGATGCCCCTGTGGGTGCAGCAGGGCCCCTAGGGTGCCTCCGTGCAGCTTGGGAACCATGGAACTAGACAGTGAGCTTCAGACGAGCAGGTGAGCAGAGAAACAGAGCCGTAAGGACGGACGGGGGGTAACGTCCAGTCCATGGTTCTGCGTGGAAGCACGATTCACGGAGGCAGCTGAGGGGCGAGTGTCGTGTACGTGGCTGTGCGTTCCATCTCCACGCTTACAGCCCTGCAGAGTGGGAAGAGAACGGAAGAGACAGGAGAGAAAAAGTTCCGTGTGGTTTCCCAGAATCCTGTAGGTAGTGAGAGTCTCAGCATTGTTATTCCTAGCATGTTTTGCGTGTAATGTCAGATGAAGCAAATGATTACTGATGTGATCTTTTAACTCTGAGGACCTTGACCAGGATTTTCAGTGGGGAGGAGAAAGGAGATACGGAGGAAAGGTGCTCCGGGTTAAGAAAGCCTCTGGAGGCTGGGCACGGTGGCTCACGCCTGTAATCCCAGCACTTTGGGAGGCCGAGGCAGGCAGATCATGAGGTCAGGAGATTGAGACCATCCTGGCTAACATGGTGAAACCCCATCACTACTAAAAATACAAAAAATTAGCCGGGCATGGTGGCGGGCACCTGTAGTCCCAGCTACTCGGGAGGCTGAGGCAGGAGAATGGCGTGAACCCGGGAGGCGGAGCTTGCAGTGAGCTGACATCGCGCCACGGTACTCCAGCCTGGGTGACAGAGCGAGACTCCATCTCAAAATAAAAATAAAAATAACTTGTGAGGCAAAAAAAAAAAGAAAGGTAGAGGCACAACCAATGGTTAAAGGGTACATAAAAGGCACACATAGTGTGTGTTTAGGGATGTATGCTACACGGAGCAAGGTAGGGCTGCGATTGCCCCCCTACCAGGACATGGTCAGGGGTGCCCAGGGAGGCTGGGTCCCGAGGACTGGAGTGGCCGGCAAGGCCCCTCTTCTTCCCTGCCTGAGGACTGTAAAGGTTGTTTCATAGCCATTTATTAAGCTAAATATTTACACTGTTTTCTAAAAAATAAAATTATTTTAACAACATAAAAGTCAAAGGAAGAAGTGCCTGGAAGTGGTCTTGAAGCTGCAAGTGGGCAGTTGTGAACAGTCTGCCGGTGTGGGACGTGGCGCCTTGTCGTGGGTGTGCTGTCTCCCTCCACTGCGGGCCCCCTCTTTCCTGTAGCACACGCAGCTCACTGCTGCCGTTTCCTGTGTCTTCTGTCTTCGCTCTGACCCACTCACATCTTTGTTGTCTGGGGTCTGTGCTTTGCTAGGGGACCTTGGAGTTCTGTTGATGGCTGTGACTTCCTTCCTTGTTCTTTCCCATGAGAAACTGTGTTGGGAAAAGTTTGTCCGATGATTCCATGGTCACGCCTTTTGGCCTGTCCTGTGAGGGGCGAATGGGGAGCACGTGGAACTTATTGCTGCCGTCTTCAGAGTTTCTTGGGGGAGGAACTTGGTGTGGTTTGTTCCAGGCTGAGCCCACCCTGAGGTCGGTTGTGGGACCCACCTGCCTGGTGCAGGCTGCCAGGGTCTTCCTGCCAGACTTTCCTCTTCCTCCTGCACCCATCAGACCCAGGGACACATGTGTGGCTCCTTCTCCAGTAAGTGACCTGGGAGGCGTCCTCACCCCAGGACCCGAATGAGCGTCTGTTGGAGACACCCAGGCGTGCAGGCCAGAAGGACACGCCCAGTTGTGTGGCTGCCTCTTCCCTTCAGGGAGAAGAAGAAGGCTGACTTGGGGCTTCTCCCTCGGCTGGGCCTGCATTGTCCCCAAGGCCTGTGGCCGCTGGAGCAGCCCTTGAGCGACTCTGCTCCTTCCTGGGCCTCGGTTTCCTCATTCTCAGCGGGGGCTTCTGCCAGACTATCTGGGAGATGTTTTCAGCCCTCTAATTTGTGCATGCTGTGACTCACCCAAAATTACAGAGCAAAGCTAATGGAATCAGGAATTTGTAAATCCCCCTTCCTTCCTCACACGGTTCCTTGAGGTTTTGAAAACTACCATCCAGAATGAGACAGTGGCTCTCTACCTGAGGCCACAGGGTTGTCTGTGGCCTGAATGATTTCCGGCCAGTTTGGCTCGGTGAACCCCAACGGCGTAAACATGCTAAAGGCTTCTTCCTTGCCCTGGGACCCCGGTTCTGGCCAGGCTACAGGGCTCACAGCTCAGACCTGCCTCTGCCCAGGAGTGACACGGTCCCCTCTGCTCACATGCCACGGAACAGAACTGCCATGTGGCCCAGCCTAGGAAGGCCAAGAAGCATGGGAGACTCCCAGGCTCTTCGACAAGCAGGACCCGTCCATGCCATCTCCCATCTGTGCCCAGCATCTGCATCTTCCAGAGAGCACCGGCCTGCAGTGTCCTGTGAAATGCCACCGTGAGCCCTTCCTGGCAGGTGCAGCAAATCCTGTTTGATGGGTCAGGAAACCAAGGCTCTGAGGGAGGTTTTCGGGGCCACAGCTGGGAGGTGAGAGTTGTAAGTTGCAGATGTCTCAGCCATCCCGAGCGTGTCCATTCTGGGTGGTGGGAAGCTTTTCACTCAGCACTGAGTACGTGATGCCTGCGGTGTTCTGGGCCTCCTCCATCAGGAGTCAGGGGCCCTTCTCCCCAGGTGGCTCATCCATGGCCCTGGCTCCTCCAACCCCTCCCTGGGCTGTGGCTGCACCTTGGGCTGCACCCATTCCAGGCCCAAAGGTCCATGGACCAACCGGATACCGCCCGTACATGGTGTGCTCACAGGCTCTTACGGATCCCAGAGGGCCCCTTTGTCCTGCTTGGGGAGGCTGGGATGGCCCCTCCACAGTGCCCTGCCGTGGCTCCCATGCTCCCCAGCTCCCTACTGCGTCTGCTGGGCGTTTGAACAGCCTCCTGCCCTAACCCTTGCATCCTGCAACCCTGTCCCACTCTCTACCCGGCAGCCAAGCGATCTTTTCCAGCAGCACAGCTGACTGAGTATTGCTGATGGCTGCGACTGCTCTCAGGATCAAATTGTGTGTCTTCCAAAAGAGACATCCGATAAGATTGACTTGGAAAAGAACATGAATTGTGGTTGCCCAGAACTCCTTCACGGTTTGGGATTAAGCCATGCAGAAAGGTGTGCAGGAGCCTAGCTCACCTGCCAACCCTGCCTCTTGCCATCCTCTATTTTATGCTCTCAGTCACCCCAGAAAATTTGCTCTGGCCCTTGGATTTACCTCCGGGTCACTGTCCATCCGGTACCTTCTGCCTGGGAGCCTCCCTGGGTCTCCATCACCTGCCTCACTCGTGCTTCCTCTGCACGTGGCATCTACTTCAGCAGGGCCCTTCCGCAGGGCGCCTTCCCAGGCTGGGTCTGGCCCACCCCGTGGTCTCGCTCCTCGCAGTACTGGCTACACACCCTCAAGCCCAACTGTTTCTTAGAGTTGGTGTCCGCTAGGGTGTGAGCTCCTGGTGAGCAGGAGGACCTGTGCCTTTTATAACCTGGTGTGCTGCTCGGCATGTGGAAGGAACCAATGCAATGCTGAGAAATGAACGGAACAGCTGTACCGTGCAGAGATACATGCAGAGAGGGGCAGGAGGAAGCCTCCACTTCAGACGTCAGTGTGAAAAAGAGCCACTGGAAAAGAACATGAAGTGTGGTCGCCCGATGCTCCTTGGTGGTTTGGGATGAAGCCCTGCAGGAAGGTCCCGGCAGCGCTGCAACCCCGCCATGCTGTTTGCCCCACGTGGGTTCTGGAGTCTGGTGGCACCTGGAAGAGCAGGTGGAGTGGAAGCTGCTAGAAGGTGGGAACCTGAGGGTCCTGGGTTGGCGGAGGCCTTGCCCCGACTTTGCCTAGGGAGGCAGTGGGCTTCCGGCTTCGTTTGAACCTTGCACTGCAGAGCTGGGCCTTCCTTGTCCTTAGGGAGGCTGATGCTTGTTCCCAGCACACCACAGCCACGCAGGAGGTGTGGCAGAGCACGTAGAGATCCATCTGGCATCTCGCAGCCAGCCGTGGTGCGACTGTCAGGACTCTGTGAAAAGCAAGGTTTCTGTTTGGCGCGGGGACGACCAGAGGGAAGGAGACTGTTAGAGCATAAGGATTCAGCCGACCGTTAAAAAAAGTCAGAAGCAATGTAAGTCAAAACTCAGGACATCTTAGGGTGACCTTGGCCGCTGACAGTTGTTCGTGTTTGAAATCACATTGATTCTTGCAGCTGTCCAAGGCGCTTGAAATAAGCACTTCGGGTGATGTCGTTGGGATGGTTTTGTCAGCACTCAGGATTTGGGGGTTTGATATGAAAATTTCACATTACAAAAAAGGGAGAAGTGCAGTTTTGTGTGTTTAGGGTTATTGGTGGCTAGACATCTGAAAATAAGGATCCCCGCTCATTTCTTTTTTTTTTTTTTTTTTTGAGATGGAATCTCACTCTGTTGCCCAGGCTAGAGTGCAGTGGCCGATCTTGGCTCACTGCAACCTCTGCCTCCCAAGTTCAAGTGATTCTCTTGCCTCAGCCTCCTGAGTAACTGAGATTACAGGTGCATGCCCCCAGCCTGGCTAATTTTTGTATTTTTAGTGGAGACAGGGTTTTGCCATGTTAGCGAGGCGAGTAACTCCTGACCTTAGGGGATCCACCCACCTCGGCCTCCCAAAGTGCTGGGATTACAGACGTGCCGCTCCTTGATTTTTGTTGTTCCCAGGAAGATTGATGGAGGGAAAACACACTCTTCGAAGAGGAGATCCTGTGTTTACAGCCGTCTTAGATAAAGTCGTGAGGAGGAGGAGGACTCTGGGCCGACAGTGTATGAGGGTTCCGCCTCACAAGGCTGTTTAGTGTGTTTGTACCCACACTGGGTGTGACAGGTTGAAGCAGTGCATAACAAGCCTATTACTGTTATGCAAATGTGGGTGGCATAGTTGCAGTCTTCATGCATTTGTCTCTTCCTAATGAGTTTCAAAATCTTAATTTAGATCTTGATTTTGTTGCAGATAGGATTCCAATTTAAAGAGAGTATGTTGTTAAGAGACTGTGGTAGACAGAAAGATGATCTTCAAAGATATCCACACCCTAGCCGCAACGCCTGTAAATCTGTTACTTTATATGACAGGAAGGACTTTGCAGATCTGATTAAGTTATGGATCTTGAGAGGGAGCGATTATTCTGGATTATTCAGATGGGCCCTTATAATCATGGTGACCCTTATTAGAAGGAAGCTGGAGGAGTTAATTGTCAGAGGAGATCTGTGACAGCAGAAGTGGAGATTGGAGTGATGCACTTTGAAGATGGAGGAAGGGGCCGAAAGCCAAGGAATGCAGGTGGCTTTTAGAAGCCAGAAAGGCAAGGAAACAGATTCTTGCCTAGAGCCTCCATAAAGAACCAGGCCAGCCGACACCATGACCTCAGCCCAAGGAGACCTGCATGAGACTCCTTCCTTCCTTCCTTCCTTCCTTCCTTCCTTCCTTCCTTCCTTCAATCCTTCCTTCCTTCCTTCCAGACCTGCATGAGACTCCTTCCTTCCTTCCTTCCTTCCTTCCTTCCTTCCTTCCTTCCTTCCATCCCTCCCTCCCTCCTTCCTTCCTTCCTTCCTTC
>NW_012116199.1:1416565-1451494 GCF_000951035.1 Colobus angolensis palliatus
CTTCCTTCCTTCCTTCCTTCCTTCCTTCCTTCCTTCCTTCCTTCTTTTTTGAGACAGGATCTTGCTCTGTCATCCAGGCTGGAGTGCAGTGGTGCCTTCTCAGCTCATTGCAACCTCCACCTCCTGGGTTCAAGCCATTTTGGTGCCTCAGCCACCCATGTAGCTGGGACTACAGGCACATACCACCATGTCTGGCTAATTTTTGCATTTTTTTGTAAAGATAAGGTCTCGCTATATTGCCCAGGCTGGTCTAGAACTCCTGGGCTCAAGGGATCCACCTGCCTCAGCCTCCCCAAGTGCTGGGATTATAGGCCTGAGCCACTGCACTCAGCCCTCTGCCGGATTTCTGAACTATAGAACTATAAGAGAGTAAGTTGGTGGTGTCTGAAGTCACTAGATTTATGGTCACAGTAGCCGTAGGAAGCTAACAGAGATTTAGGGACCAAACCTTTCCACTGCAGCAAGGTCGATCAGTTGTTCTCTCCCATCACGGGGCTCCCATTTTGCTCAAGTCCTGTGTCATTGTCCGTCTTTTCCTGGAGAGCAGGAGCTGACTTCAGATGCCAAATCTTCTTTTCCTGCCACGGTGCACTCGCAGCTCTTGGGAGGTGCAGGTTCTGCCTGCTACTCTTCTGGAATGGTAAACGCTGGGCCCTTCGTGGAAATGACAGGTGAAATGGAAGGCAGCTTCTTGCGGGCAGTGACAGGACCTGCAGCGGGCCTCTTGGAGCTGGCACTGAGGGCTGCTCCCCCTACTCTGTGGGTGTACTGGCTGCATGCTGACTGGCCATCCTTGTGGTTGTGGCCTGGTGTGTGTGCAGGTGGACAGAGGCCGGAGTATCCTTGAGAGGCTGTGCCTTCTCCTGGCTTCTGTTGGAGCCAGAGCCATCAGGGAGCCATCACCTGTCCTGGCCTGGCCTGGCCTGTCATGAGTGCTGGGTTCCTTGAGCTGCCTCTCAGGCTGGGGGATGAGGTGGCTGCGCTCAGGCCTGGCTTCTGCAGGCTTCTTCATATCTGTGGAGCAGCTCCACCACTGGAACCTGTGACGTGAGAGGCCTGTAGCCCGGCCCCATCATCCGGAATGGAGAGGCAGCCCCCCAGCCTCCTGGGGACCAGAGCTCCTTGCCTGGGTCATCACAGAACTAAGCCTTAAAAATCCGGCTGCCTCAGCAAAGCACCTCTGGAGACTCAAACCACCTTGTAAATCTCACTGGGAGTGAATGCTTGACTTTTTACTCAGTACCAGGACTACATACTAGCTCATTTATGGGTTTTTCCTCTGAATTGCTAATGTTCGAAGTGAAAATTTTCAAAGCTGACTAATGCCTCTGCTTCAAGATTTCCTGTCAGGCAACTTATTTATATATAAAGCAACTCTTCAAGGAACACTAACAAACTAACAGAGTCACTTGCGTTAGGAGA
Organism: Colobus angolensis palliatus; assembly: GCF_000951035.1. NCBI lineage: Eukaryota > Metazoa > Chordata > Mammalia > Primates > Cercopithecidae > Colobus > Colobus angolensis. The sequence continues at coordinate 1,417,988 of NW_012116199.1, forward strand.
CTCAAGAGCCAAGTCATGGCTCTAGGTTGGCCTTGCAGGGTGTTAGGGAGCCAGTTCTCCACCCCGGGGCCATGGGCTTCTGGGTCCTTGCACCATCCAGAGAGGTGATGGTGTGGTAATTCCTGTGTATAGAGTCTACTGTTTTCAGGCGGCGTTCGCATCTGTGGTTTCATTCAACGTTCAGAGCAGCCCCCGGGGTCAGTTCACGTACAGAAGGAGTCAGAGGCTCATGGAGGCTGAGGGTCTGCGGGGTCACCAGCTCCTCAGAGGGGCCCTTTGGGCTGAGGCCAAGGCACTTTCTTTCTTGCAGGACAGAAATTCTGGTGTGCACTTTTCCTTTCTTTGCCATAGTGGCCACCTCCTTCCACCCTATATCCTTCTTCCCTTTGGCCACTGGTGAGTTCTGATTATTTTTGGAAAAATAAAATAAAAATAAAAATAATTAAAACTCTGGGAGCTTGAGACCGAGGAAAAGTCTCCTTTCGTAGAGATTTTTGGCCTAACATGTTAGCTCCCTGCCCTGTGTAACTTCGGAGCTGGCAGGTGATGGGGACACGTCCGTTGGAGAGCGTTGGTGTGTCCAGTTTTGTCCCTGCAGCTTCACCGGCTGTCAGAGCCACAGCCTTCATTTATGGCTGCGCCCAGGAAGATTTAACAGCAATTTCCTTCTTCTTTCTTCTTTCTTGTTCTGTCTGTGTCAATGTCTTGTGGTCTGACTGTACCCGTCGTCTTACAGGCAGCTAATGTAAATGCTGATACAGGCTGTGCCCTGTGGTGTGGTGTTCAGGGCCTTGGCCAGAAGCCGTTGTTTGGGAATGAACCACATGGTGGGATATCTTGGATCTCCTGGGCCAGGCACAGAGCAGCTGCTCAGTAAATGTTGCTGAGTGAGAGGCCGGGGGGTTGGTGAGGATAGGCAATGGCATCTAAGCCTTCAGAGGAGCTGTCAACTGGTGGGCAGCCAGCAAGTCCAGCTCGAGGAAACACCATGGGGCCCAGGGGCTCTGCATAAGAAATGGCGGAGGTTTGGCTTCACTGTTAGTTGTTTTGTTTCTTGTTCAGGTGAGGAGAACACACCGAGAAGGGAGGAGAGTGAGGCTGGCTGAGCGTCATGGCTGGGTGCTAAAGGAATTAATAACCCAGACAGGTTGCCCATTCATGTACAGTTTGTCTGCATTGCTGTGATAGAAACTGCTGTGCTACTGAAACCTTCCGAAAAGCAGACCACCCAGAAAGTGACTTGGGCAGGTGTGTATTTATGTGTGCATCAGGGAGAGGAATACTTGCAAGGAGCAGAGCTTCCGGAAGACCAAGATTCAGTGGAGGCAGCAAGTCAGGGCCGGGCAGAAGTTGCTGGGGGTATCTGCAGAAGGGCGCTTTCCAGGGTGCGTGGATGGATGTGTTAACTAGCCAATTCCTACGCGTCACTAAGGAGAGGTGCCTGCCCTCCTGGGATCTGTGCCTATTCTATTGCTTCTGTTGTTTTTTTTTTTTTTTGAGACAGAATCTCGCTCTGTCACCCAGGCTGGAGTACAGTGGCACAATCTCAGCTCACTGCAACCTCTGCCTCCCAGGCTCAAGCGATCCTCCTACCTGAGCCTCCCAATTAGTTGGGACTATGGGTGAGCACCACCATGCCTGGCTAATTTTTAAATGTCTTGGAGAAACAGGGTCTCACTGTGTTGCCCAGACTGTTCTTGAACTCCTGGGCTCAAGTGATCCTCTTGCCTCTGCCTCCCAAAGTGCTGGGATTACAGGCGTGAGTTACCACGCCCGGCCTCTTGTTGTTGTTAGTAAACTTTTAATTCTAGAACAGCTTTAGAGTTATAAAAAAAGTTGCAAAGACTGCAGAGAATTCCCATCTTTCTTCCTCCATCATCTCTCTCGTTAACATCTTACATCACATGGTGTATTTGGCATAACTGAGGAACCAACATGGGTCCTTTGCTGTGAACTAAACTCTGCAGTTCATTCCAGTGTCCTTAGTTTTTGCCTAATGTTTTTTTTTTTCTGTCCCAGGAGCCCGTCCAGGCCACGATGTTACCTGTAGTCCTTGTGTCTCCTTAGTCTCCTCTGGTCTGTGGCAGTTTTTCAGCTTTCCTTGTTTTTAATGACCTTGATTGTTTCGAGAGTACAGGTCTTTGTGGAATGTCCCTCAATTTGGGTTTATCTGCTGTTCTTCTCATGGTTAGACTGGAGTTACAGGTTTTGAGGAGGAAAACCACAGAAGTGAAGCGCCGTTTTCAACATACAGCAATGTTACATGATACCAACATGACTTGTCACTGTTGATGTTGACCCCGATCACCTGGCTGAGGTAGCATTTGCCAGTTGCTCACTGTAAGATTACCCCACCTGGGAGGCTGAGGCAGGAGAATGGTGTGAACCTGGGAAGTGGAGGTTGCAGTGAGCCGAGATTGCGCCACTGCACTCCAGCCTGGTGACAGAGCCAGACTCCGTCTCAAAAAGAAAAAAAAAAAGTTTATCCCACCTTCCTTCCAGAGTCCTCCTTGGAAGGAGGTCCGTGTGGGGAGCCCATGCTTAAGGAATGTGAAGTTACACTGCACCTCCTTCATGGGGGTTGGGGATATCTGTAGAAATTATTTGGAATATTTCTACACGGGAGACTTACTGTTCTCCCCCATTTATTTGTTCAAACATTTACATCAGTATGGATTTGTGGGTATATAATTTATACCTTGCTTTGTAATCCAGTGCTGTGTTATTTATTTATTGCTCAAACTGTCCCAGCTTTGACCATATGACGCTCTTTCGGGAGTGGCCTCCCATGTCCCCTTGAGAGATCCCTACCTTTTTGTTTTTTTTGAGTACAGTCAGTCGGCCGTATCTGTGAGTTCTGCATCTGTGAATTCAACCAACTTTGGATGGGAAATATTTGGGAGAAAAATAGATGGTTGTGTCTCTACAGAACAGACTTTTTGTCTTGTCATCATTCCCTAAACAATACAGTATGACAATGATTTACACAGCATTTACATTGTACTAGGTGTTATAAATAATCTAGAAAGGACTTAAAATATACTGGAGAATGTGCATAGGTTATATGCAGATTCTGCACCATTTTATAGAAGGGACTTGAGCATTGAGGATTATGGTATCTGCAGGGGGGCCTAGATTCTAACCAATCCCTTACAGATACCCAAAGAAAACTGTACCTCTTTTTGGCACAAGATACTTAGGCTCATCTGGAATGTTTCCTACCCAGTCCTGGACTCAGCTATATCTGCGAGGATCCCTGCCTTGTTTTATTGAAGAATCGTATCTCGAAACCAAGGTCTGGACACTGAGGGTTCTTGTTGCCACTGAGGTATGTTGCTTCCAGGCCCTCTTAGCAGACAGAGCTAGGAAATACGTGTGTATGCTAATCTGTGTATGCATATGTATCTCCTATGGTTTTTAAAATTTTTTTTATTTTTTGAGACAGAGTCTTGCTCTGTTGCCAGGCTGGAGTGCAATGGCACGATCTCTACTCACTGCAACCTCTGCCTCCCAAATTCAAGCAATTTTCCTGCCTCAGCCTCCCTAGTAGCTGGGACTACAGGCGCGCACCACCACGCCCAGCTAATTTTTGCACTTTTAGTAAAGACAGGGTTTCACCATGTTGGCCAGGATTGTCTTGATCTCTTGACTTCATGATCCACCTGCCCTGGCCTCCCAAAGTGCTGGGATTACAGGCGTGAGCCACTGCCACTGCACCCGGCCTTTTTTTTTTGAAGACAGAGTCTCACTCTGTTGCTCAAGCTGGAGTGCAGTGGCACAATCTTGTCTCACTGTAATCTTCGCCTCCTGTGTTCAAGGGATTCTCCTGCCTCAGCCTCCCGAGTAGCTGGGATTATAGATGTGCACCCCCATGCCTGGCTACTTTTTGTATCCCATAGCTTTTTGAATGCATGGCCCCATCTGGCGGCCCAGCCCTGGACCTGGCCTCCTGATCACTCAAGGGAACCATGTCCACGTGTCACATAGTAGAAAGGAAAACTTGGACAACTGACTGTGTAGACAGGAGCAGCAACAACAAAAAGACTTGGAAGGCTTAAAGAATATTTTCCAAGTATACACAAATACAGAGAATGATAAGAGGAATGACTTTGAGAGCCTGAGGCAGGAGGATTGCTTGAGCCCAGGAGTTCAAGAACAGTCTGGGAAGCATAGGGTGACCTTGTCTCTACCAAAAAAAACCAAAAAAAAAAACCAGGTGTGGTGGTGTGCACCAGTGGTCCCACCTCCTTGTAAGGCTGAGGCAAGAGGATCACTTGAGCCTGGGAAGTTGAGGCTGCAGTGAGCCGTGACTGCACCACTGCATTCCGTCCTGGGTAACAGAGCAAGACTCTGTTTAAGAAAAAAGGAACATCTGGGTACCTACTATCCAGTTTAAGAAGACATGTACAAATATAATTCAGCCTTCCATGAGCATGCCTCCCCAGCCACCCCTGTGAAACCCAGTACGTTGAATGTACTGTTTGTTTTTTGGAGGCATATTTTATTTTTACCCTGCATGTATGCTTAAATGATATATCCCATTGTTATGATATTTTCAAACTTTGTAGAAATGATGTCTTACTATGTTCCTGCAACCTGAATTTTCATTAACTGAGGCATTTTTCATGTATTTATCTTCTTAGCAATCCCGAGAAAAGCAAGAGTCACTATCTCCATTGCACAGGTGGAGAAAGTGATAACGTAGCACAATGATGTGATTTTTGCTCACTTCAAGCAGCTAATGAAGGTGGACTCACATTTGTATCTTCAGAGCCCAAGTCCATGCTCTTTGTACGACATAAATGTCGAGATTCGTCAGGAAAAGGAAGAATAAGCAGGTCTTGTTGGTTACTCTGTGACCCTGTTGCTTCGCTGGGGCCTGGAGGTCGTAGTGTCTCTCTTAGCCTGGAATCCCAGTCTCCATCTGGGTTTTGCAGGCTCCAGGAGTTTTGATGAAATGAGGACCCATATGGCTGGCTGAGACTCCCACCCCCTCATCACTCCCTACCAGCGTTTGTGCAGAATCCTCCTCCCCTCCTGAGCCTGGAAATAACGCGTAGCTGGCTCAGAAGTCAGCCCCTCCTTATTTTAGCACCAGATGCTGGCCCTCAGCTTCATGCTGTCCTCCAGCAGCGTTGCCTGTGGTCCATGGGATTGTGGCCTTCACACTCAGCATTGAAATAGCTGCCTTCCGCTCCCATCGTAGGAAAGAGAACGGAGTCTCTTGCTCCCACTCTCCTGCCCCACCCCCTGCTGCTGGCCTATTTTTGTGCTTTGTTTTGCTGTAGAACTTCTGGAAAGAGTTTCTGTAGTGGCTTTCTCCATTTCCTCCCTTCCCATTCTCTCTTATACCCACTGCAGTTGGACTTTTGCCCCTTGCACAGACACCTTTCCTTATACTTTTGACCCCATCACTTAGAGATGAAGATCTCTAAGACGCCAAGTCTCCAGATCCAGTGGTCAGCTCTCAGTCCCTTCCCGTGTGACTGGCCAGCAGTGTTTGCCATAGTCGTCCCCCCTGGGAAACACCATCTTCCCTTGGCGTGTGGGGCACACTGTGCTTGGGATTTCTTTCCTGCTTCACTGGACTTTGCTCAGTCCCCTTTGACCCATGAGTGTCGGAGTGTCCCTGCAGTCAATCCATGCCCCTCTTCTCTGCTCGGTCCACACTCCCACCATGGTTGACCTCATTCTATCTTGTGGCACTGAATGCCATCCTCATGCTGAAGGATCCCACATTTATCTTTTAGCTCCGATTTCTCTCCTGACCTCCAGACTGTACACCGTGTTGCCCACCTGGCACTTTCCCTTAGAGTTCTAATTGACACAGCAGGCACCAAGCTCTCCCTGGCTGTCTCACCCCAATCTCCTTATCTCAGTAAATGTTTCTGGATGCCTAGACCATAGACTTGGAGCCAAGCTTGACTCCTGTCTCTCTGAAACCCCACATGGAATCTGTTCCGTAAGCTGCCCCTGGTCACACCGGCACCGCTGCCATGCGATGAGAGCCTGTCGTCTCCTTGCTAGATTGCTGTGCCAGTTTCCTAATGGGTCCTGTTTCCACGCTGACTGCATACCTTCCTACCCAGGTCTGTGTCTGCTCAGCAGCTGGTTTACTGCATACAAACTTAAATGAGATTGCTCCTCGGACCAGAGCTCTCCATTCCCCCGCCATCCCACTCAGAGTAAATGCTGGAGGCCCCTCCTCAACTGACTTTACTTCCTAAAACTATCCTGTAGAATCCTGCCTGGCTAATAACTTTATCACCTTCTTTGTGTTGGTTCCAATGTTCCCTTCTCCAGGTGGCTTCTGCGGACTTTGGTACTGGTCCACATCCCCGCACCGGTAACCCCCCACCGTGCACAAGAACCCCCACAGTAATTCTGTAGCTTCTTTGTTTATTGTTGTCTGTGCCACTCCAGACAGGAAGCCTGTGGGGGTTGGGGACTCGGCTGCCTTCTTTAGTCCTGGGCTCCTAGTCCTGGCATCTGCTTGAAGACGGTGCTCGCGGTCAGGCTGCAGCAAATTCACACTTGACACCTGGGAGTGAGGATCTCCTGCCATGCTGTGCTCTGGCCTCTCACCTGCGTCCTGCTAGTCCTGGGCACGCCAGGAAGACAGTCAGGGAATTTCTTTCCCCATCTGCCCTGGCATCCTCCAAACCTGGGGACCTTTCTAAGACTTGACTGTGACCGTGTGTGTGCTCCATGGATTTCTGTCCAGGAGAGTCCCTCCCTCTGGCCCTCGGGGCCACGTGCATGTGGACACTGACTGGTAGGGTTGGTTTCCTACGCAGAGAGCCGGGCCAGAGGCACAGCCGGCCCACCACCAGCCCCATCGCTCACGGTTCACCCAGTCCCCGGGCCTTTCCGACGCTGTGCGCATCTGCATTTGTTGCAATGAACAGAGCCTAGAATTGTAGGGCTTTGTCAGACAGTTTGATTTTCAACCCCGTAAAAAATACATTTTACTGAACCACCTAGGATACCTCTACATGACAGACCTCAAGCAGAAGTTTCAGGAGACGGTTTCTTACTCTCATTAGAGGTGATGCGTTTTGTGTGGTCTTCGGTTTCATTGCCCCGTATCACTTGACGATGCCAGCAGTCTGTAGGCCACAGCTTTCTCAGCCATACTTCCTGTTCTGGAGGAGAAACCTGAGCTGCAGAGAGCTAAGGCCCTCGCTAAGGTCACACCAGTGAATTCACCAGACAGCCAGGAGTGGAACCCTGTCCTCTGATTTCCATCCTGTGGCTTTTTTAGGCTTGTGTAATTAATTTTAATGATTGCACCATTGTGGCTTATTTAAATTACCCCAGGAGGAACATCAGCTCTGTTTAAGAAATGTTATTGTAGTTGCCTTACCTGCTCTGTTCAGGGAAATGCATCTTTTGTGAGATTTCTTCTGAGTAATTAAAAGGGTCTAAGAAGCCAGTTTTATAGTCATTTATTTAACTGTAGAGAACAATGAAGTTAAATACAAAAGCTGGTTCCATCTGCAAGAACATATGAGTGATTCGAATTAGAAAAGGTGTTCATCAAAGCACCTCCCAGGTGCCTCGGGAGGCGTAGGGGGCCTTGGTGGGTTCCCCGAGGGTCGGGCCGAGGCCTGGGGCCAGGGGCACAGTTCCATGGCACTGGGTGTGTTTGGGGGCAGAACCTTGTGCTTAGAGGCAGGTGTTGCTTCTGGCCCTCGGTTGCTTATTCCTGCAGGCATGGCCGGCCGTGGACCCGTAGCTCAGCAACCATGGAGGAGCTGTGAGAAATGCGCGGTCTCAGGCCCCACCCTGCCTCTGCTGACTCCGAACCTGCATGTTAACGAGACTGGGGGTTTGTATGCACATCACAGCCGGTCTAGCTCTGGCCTGAGGACTGGGGTCTGTGGTTTCTAGTTTTTATCATCCAGCTGGTCATCCTCAGCAGTAGAGAGTGTGGTTGGTTACCATGCGCTGGGCACCATGCTAGGTGCTGTGGTAACAGAAGGGTGAGGCAGAGCCCTCCCGGCCCTCTGGGGCTTGCTATCCGCAGGGCAGGCAGGGGCTGGCGTATCCAGTTGTACACCATGGTGTTTTACAAAGCACGAGTGCCATGAACCCCAGGGGTGGGCTGGATTGAGATGCAAGGTGGGAAAACAGGTGGGGAGGGGTCCCAAGCAGGAGGAACTGCATGAGGAAAGGTGCAGAGGCTGGAGAGATGCAGATGCAGTCAGGGAATAGCCAGTGTCAGAATGGAGCAGGCGACGCCAGGTTTTGGAGGCTTTCAGTCCCACGTTTAGATAGTTGGACTTTCTCCAGTGGGTCATGGAAGCCACGATAAACTTTCTAAAATTAAATACTATTTTATTTAAAAAATTGTGTAAAATACACATAACATAGAATCACCTTCTTGAACCATGTTTAAGTGTAGAGCTCAGTGGCATTAAGTACATGTACACGGTTGTGCAGCCATCACCCCCATCCACCCCCAGAACTCTCCTCGTCCTGCAAAACTGAAACTCTGTCCCCATTCAACACTTAACTCCCATTCCTCCTCCCCTCACCCCCTGGCACCCACCATTGTACTTTCTGTCTATAATTTTGACTACTTCAGGTGCCTCATGTGAGTGGAATCATGTAGGATTTACATTTTATGACTGGCTTGTTTCACTTATAATGTCCTCAAGGTGCACACACGTTGTAGCACGTGTCAGAATCTCCTTGTTTGCTAAGGTTGAGGGATACTTCCTTGTATGAATAGACCACATTTTGTTGATCGTTCATCTGGGGAAGGACGCTTGGGTCGCTTTGGCCTCTTGGCTGTTGTGGATCATGCTGCCGTGAACATGGGGGTACAATCTCTTTGAGCTCTTGTTTTCACTTCCTTCAGGCATACATCCAGAAGCAGAATCATTCCTACGTCATATGGTAATTCTACTTTTAATGTTTTAAGGATAGCATTTTCCAAAGGGGCTGTACCATTTGACATTCCTACCCACCAGGTACAAGGGTTCCAGTTTCTCCACATCCTCACCAACACTTGTTATTTTCTGGCTTTTCAATTGTGGCCACTCTGATGGGAGTGGGGTAGCAGCCCTCTGTGGTTTGGATGGCGTTTTCCTGAGGCACGGTGGTGTGGAGCACCTCTGCTGTGTGGGAGCACTGTGGTCTGGTGAGCAGGGGCTCTGCAGTGGGGAGGCATGTGCCAAGGCTGTAGGAGACGGCAACGGGTAGTGCTGTGCATCAGGTTTGGGGTGATGGGGACGTGCCCCTTGCACCTGTACATCAGGCCTCCCCCATGCTACTTTGGTGGCTTCTGTGGGAACACAATATGTCCAGGGTGCTGTCCCCAAGGCAGAAGGGAGCACCGTCTGATTCGGTGTGTGGCCTGTGCTGCACCAAGCCCACCACGTTTGCCCTATGAGACTGTGTCTTGCTGCGACTGGGTTGAAGTCAGAGGAGCCGAGACAGGTAGGGGAGCATTTGGAGGACGTGTCCCTTGCTGTGGTGTCTTTGCAGAAGTGGCCAGCACTTGCACTGCCCAGTAGTATTTTCGATGCTCCTGGGAACATGAGAGGATTGCACTTCTCCGCTTTCTCAAAGTTAGATAAGGCCATGTGCCTTGCTTCAGCCAGTGATATGTAAGCAGAAGTGACTTGTGGGTAGAAGCTGGAAGGAACTTTCTGTGCTGTCCTTTCTCCAGTCACACTGGTCCTAGAAGCACATGCCGAGGAGGAGGGGCTGTAATAGCAATGTGGCTGCTGTTTGCTTCGGATTCGCAGTGGACTTTGAGTGAGCAAGACAGAAACGATTACTGGGCCCAGGCCCTGTGGTGTGGGAGCTGTTTGTTGCCACAGCACAGCCTAGCCTATCCTCAGTGATCCAGGAGGAACCTGAAAAGTATATTAAGTGCACAGATAGGTGAAGATGAAAGTGTAGTGTTTTGGGATAATTCCACATGCTTGTTAGTATCTCCAACAGTTTCAAGACTTGGTGAAGGGGCTGCACTTTTCTGTGGGTAAGTCTCTCGCTCAAGAGTTCGTTATCAGCTGGTAATGGCTTCATTTTGTCAGCGGCACAGAGTTCTGGCTTGTGCGTGTCTGAGGCCTGTCCCCACTGGGGCAGGGAGCTAATGAGAACTCATGAACCCTGCATCTCTGCCTGGCTTTAACGGCCTGTGTGTTTTCCAGTGCTTATCAAATCCAGCGCCATTTACATTCCGGGAGACAACTTCAGACTCTGTGGACCTCATTATACTTCCAAAGCAGGAGGGTCGTTGTTTTTGAGCATTATTCCTGACTTTTTTTGTTTTTTGTTTTTGATTGCAGAAATGCCTTTTTAATATCAGAAAATTTCCAAGTTTTCCTTACTTGGCTATAGTCTTGTTTTTAGTACTGCTTTGGTGGTTCAATAACTATTCATTAAACAGATCTCTTCATTTTAAGTTTATTTCTTCTGTAGAGCTTCCCTCCCCTCCCCTCCTCCTCCTTCTCTCCCCTCCTCCTCCTCCCCTGCCCTCCTTCTCTTCCTCCCCTCCCCTCCCCTCCCCTCCCCTTTCCTTTCCACAGAGTCTCCCTCTGTCGCCAGGCTGGAGTGTGGTGGCGCGACCTTGGCTCACTGCAACCTCCACCTCCTGGGTTAAAGCAATTCTCCTGCCTCAGCCTCCTGAGTAGCTGGGACTATAGGCGTGTGCTACTACGCCCAGCTAATTTTTGTATTTTTTTTTTTTTGAGACGGAGTCTCGCTCTGTGGCCCAGGCTGGAGTGCAGTGGCCGGATCTCAGCTTACTGCAAGCTCTGCCTCCCAGGTTTACACCATTCTCCTGCCTCAGCCTCCTGAGTAGCTGGGACTACAGGCGCCCACCACCTCGCCCGGCTAGTTTTTTGTATTTTTTAGTAGAGACGGGATTTCACCATGTTCGCCAGGATGGTCTCGATCTCCTGACCTCGTGATCCGCCCGTCTCGGCCTCCCAAAGTTTGCTGGGATTGCAGGCTTGAGCCACCGCGCCCAGCCAATTTTTGTATTTTTAATAGAGATGGGGTTTCATCATGTTGGGCCAGGATGATCTCGATCTCTTGACCTCGTGATCTGCCCGCCTTGGCCTCCCAAAGTGTTGGGATTACAGGCGTGAGCCACGGCGTTCAAATATACACAAAAACAGAGAGAACTGTGATCTCTGCAAATTCATGTGTTGAAATCTTCACCCCCAGGACCTCAGTGTGACTGTATTTGGAGAGAGGGTCTTTGAAGAGGTAATTGAGTTCAAATGATGTCATCAAGGTAGCTTAATCCAGTCTGACTGATATCCTTATAAGAAGAGAGTCAGACACAGACGCAGAAGGATGGCCGTGTGCATACATGGCGGAAGACAGCCATGTGCGAGCCAAGGAGCGAGGCCTCCTCAGCCCTGCTGACACCGTGATCTCAGACTGCCAGCCACCAGAACTGGAAGAAAATCCACTTCTGTTGTTTAAGCCCCCTAGCCTGTGGTACTTGGTGATAGCATTCCTTGAACACTAATGCAGTGCCTGTGTGCTATTGTTCAGCGTCAGCAGTTCCAGTTTTTAAGCATCTTCACGGACTGCCCCCGAAGTGCAGAGAGCACGGGGCCTATAGCAGAGAACTAGGCAGCAGCTGCCCCTATGAAACTGACTGACACTCTACGGAAACTGGAAAAATTCGTGAGGACAAGCTTCAGTTAACAACACTTTGAGCCTGGGTGTGGGAGCTTGAGCCTATAATCTCAGCACTTTGGGAGGCCAAGGCAGGTGGATCTCTTGAATCCAGGAGTTTGAGAGCAGCCTGGGCAACACAGTGAAACCCAATCTCTACTAAAAATACAAACAATTAGCTGGGCTTGGCGCCAGGCACCTGTAGTCACAGCTGCTGGGGAGGCTGAGATGGGAGGATTGCTTGAGCCCAGGAGTCGGAGGTTACAGTGAGATGAGGTTGCACCACTGCACTTCAGTCAGCCCAGGTGACAGAGTGAGACCTTGTTTCAAAAAAAAAAAATGGCACTTTGAGGCTGGGTACAGTGGCTCATGCCTGTAATCCCAGCAGTTCAGGAAGCAGAGGCAGTAGTACTGCTTGAGGCCAGGAGTTCAGAACCAGCCTGGGCAACATAGCAAGACCTCTGTCTCCACAAAAAATATATTAAAATTAGCTGGGCATGGTGGTGCATGCCTGTAGTCCCAGCTACGTAGGAGGCTGAGGCAGGAGGATTGCTTGAGCCCAAGAGCTTGAGGCTGCAGTGAGCTATGATCATGCTACTGTACTCCAGTCTGGGTGACAAAGCAAGACCTTGTCTCAAAAAAGAAAAAAAAAAAAAAAAAGAGCACTTTGAATTATCATAATCATAATCATGTGACATCTGTCTGCCTTAGAAGCCCTCGCTGGTGGATGGTCACACATAGTGCCGGTGGTCTGCCAGGGGCAGATGGACTCTCACGCCCTCCTAGGTTCCCCTTTAGGGACTGAGGCTTCAGGTATGGGAAGGGTTTGTGAAGTAAATGGATGAAAATGGAATGAGAAGCATGGCCTGAGCAACTTTGCCCCCATCAGAGCCAACCTATCACGTGGACCAGGATTCAGAGCACCCTGGGAGAGGAACCAGGATGCACCATCATTCTTTTTTTTCTTTTCTTTTTGAGACGGAGTCTCACACTGTCACCCAGGCTACAATGCAGTGGTGTGATCTCGGCTCACCGCAACCTCCGCCTCCCGGGTTCAAGTGATTTTCCTGCCTCAGCCTCCTGAGTAGTTGGGATTACAGGCTTGCACCACCATGCCTGGCTAATTTTGTATTTTTAGTAGAGATGGGATTTCTCCATGTTGGTCAGGCTGGTCTTGAACTCCCAACCTCAGGTGATTCGCCTGCTCGGACTCCCAGAGTGCTGGGATTGCAGGCGTGAGCCACTGCGCCAGACCTGCACCCATCATTCTTACACAGTGAAGACCCAGGGAGATGATGAGTCACACCAGGAAATGATTCATTTGCTTACTGATAAGTTCATCCAGGATTCCTTTAAATACCAAATCCCCATATACGCTTAAAAATACCTAGTTCACTCAGCAACAGTATGCTGACTGACGGAAGCCAGACATGAAAGACTATAAGTGGTGCAATTCCATGTATAGGACGTTTCTAGAAAGGGCCTGATGACAGAGACGGAAAGCAGACAAGGGTCTGCCTGGGTCTGGGGCATCCGTGGGGATTGGCTGCAGGCAGCGATGAGGAACCTTTGGGGTGATGAGGGTTCTTTAAGTGCGTCGTGTGCCTGAGTCACTGCGACATTCACTAGAAGTCCTCCGTGCTGAAGGAGGGTGAACTGTGTGGGGCCCAAGTTCTATCTCAGGAAAGCTGAGGAAGTCACTCAGTTCAGCTCTGTGAAAATCAAGGGAGTCTTCTTGGAGGAAGTGGGCTCTGAGCTGGATGTGAATGACCGAGGGTCTTTGGTAAGGAGAGACAGCTGCAGGGGACTCCCGATGGAGGAACAGGATCCTGGGGGGAGTGGCCAGGTGGGTGAGTGAGGCAAATGGAAGGAGAAGCCTGTCACAGGTGAGGGCGTCGAAGGGAACTGCAGGGACACCCAGTGCTTCTCTACTGTGGCTGCAGATTTCCAGCTGCCATTTCTAAAGGGCAGGTACCTGGGCTCCACTCCTGGAGGTTTGGATTTGGTAGGTCCTGGGTATAGATCCCAGACGTTAGCATTTTTAAGCATATTTTTAAATGAAGTGATACTCTAATTCTGTCATTTTCTTTTTACTTCTCAGCTTGTTGCTTCTCTAAAGAGATACCTCCCTTTGTCCATTATGTGTTCACCCAGTGGGGCAGTTCAGAGAGAAAAGGCTGGGTGACATGTGATTCTTCCACTTCACTTGCCAGTTTTGAGGATGATGAATTTGTTTCCCATGACCTTCCAAAGGTGGTTTTTAAAAATTTATTTTAATCTATTGTCACGAACTCCTGGGGCATGAACGTGTTTCATAGGTTTCGAACCACTGCAGTCAGTATCCTCATTGAGGTTCACTGTGGCCGGTGGTAGTGTCTTCAGCTTGGCCTCTGAGACCTGACCTGATTCTAGTTATCTTTGATAATTTCCTTGTCTTTAAAAAAATTATAATTGTATATATTTTTTAATAATAAAGATGAGTTTTGGCTGGGCGCGGTGGCTCACGCCTGTAATCCCAGCACTTAGGGAGGCAGAGGCGGGCAGTTCACGAGGTCAGGAGATCGAGACCATCCTGGCCAACATGGTGAAACCCCATCTCTACTAAAAACACAAAAATTAACTGGGCGTGGTGGCGGGCGCCTGTTGTCCTAGCTACTTGGGAGGCTGAGGCAGGGGAATTGCTTGAACCCAGGAGGTAGAGGTTACAGTGAGCAGAGATTGGGCCACTGCACTCCATCCTGGTGACAGAGTGAGACTCTGTCTCAAAAAAATAAAAAAATAAATAAAAAATAATAAAGACCAAATTTGCCGTGTTGCCCAGGCTTGTCTTGAACTCCTGGGCTCAAGCCATCTGCCCACCTCGGCCTCCCAAAATGCTGGGATTACAGTGTGAGCCACCATGTCCAGCCTAACTTCCTTGCCTTTTTAAGAGTGAAGCAGTTTTATTTCCCATTGCTCTTCCACTAGCTTAAGTATGTGTTAATTTATTCTTTTAGGTTGTCCTAGAGGTTATGATCTGCAGACTCATTAGATGCTAGTGATGATGGTCTTCTTTAAATTGGTACTTTAACCACTTCCCGGCCAAGGCAGGGACTTTGCATACAGATATCAGGTGTGGAGGGCAGCTACACTCACCACCGCACCACCTGCGAGAGATCAGTATGTTTTGAAAGTTGCCTGGAGACCTTGGTGGCAATCCAGGGCTGAACACTCTGGGTTGGGCACTGGGTGGGTGGCAGGTGCACTGGGATTGGATGGGGTGCTGTGGGAGAGAGGACCAGACCCAAAGCCTTCAGTGAAGAAGGCCGGGTGTGAATTTTTTAGCTGGTTATCAGGTTCGTATTGTATTGTATTTTATTTATTTATTTATGTGTTTTTGAGACGGACTCTTGCTCTGTCACCCAGGCTGGAGTGCAGTGGTGCAGTCTTGGCTCACTGCAAGCTCTGACTCCCGGGTTCACACCATTCTCCTGCCTCAGCCTCCTGAGTAGGTGGGACTCCAGGCACCCGCCATCACGCCTGGTTAATTTTTTGTATGAATATTTCTTTGCAACTTCCTGTGAATCTAAAAATGTTTCAAAATAAAAAGTTAAAAACAAGAGTATATTAACTCCCCCCAAATCCTAAAACAAGCCTATTTGTTGGATTATGTTTTCAATGAGACCGTGGTCACAGCCCCTGTTTAGTGGACTGTGGCCAGCTTTCTCACCCGCCTCTGCTGGTAACAGAAGAGAGTCACAGCTGAGTTCAAATCCTGACTCTGGCACCTGCCAGCTATGTGGCTTGGAGAACCCATCTGGAAGGTTCTCATCAGTCCTCCACTTCTCATCTTTCAGGTGGGTGGGGAGGATGAAAGGACATCTTTCAGGCAAGGCTCTCGGCAGATGCTAGGCACAGGGAAGGCCCCTCACCAGCTGAGGATCTTCAACGATGCCCCTGCCGGACCTGAGTTCATTAGATGCTAGGGACCTTCTTGAGTATTTCAAGAAGGTCCTGAAGACTCTTCACTTAGCCCTGCTTCAGTGTTAACATTATGCATAACTATAGTACAATAGTCAAATCAGGAAATTGACAGCAGTGTAGTCAACAGAAACTCTTCAGACTCCAGCAGTTACAATTTGTGTGTGTGTGTGTGTGTGTGATTCTGTCCAACTGCATGTGCAACTTCATGTAACCACCACCACAATCAAGATATTTAATTGCATCATCAGCAAAGGGCTGCCTCAAGCTACCCCATTGTAGCCACATACACAGTTCCTCTTCCATCATTGCTAACCCATGGCAACCACTGGAGGACATTTGGAGTTTCCAGTTTGGGGCTGTTAAGAACCTGGACCCACTATATGAACATTCACTTACAAGTTTCTGTGTGAAAACAAGTTTTTATTCCTCTATGATCAATTATCTACAATTGCTGGATTGTATGGTAAATTCATTTTTAGTTTTAAAGGAATTGCCAAACTATTTTCCAGAGTGGCTGTACCGTTTTATATTCCCATTAGCAATGTATGGATGGTCCAGTTTCTCCACATCCTTGCCAGCATTTGGTGTTGTTACTGTTTTTTATTTTAGCTATTCTCTCTCTTTTTTCTTTTTTATTTTTTTGAGACGGAGTCTCGCTGTGTTGCCCAGGCTGGAGTGCAGTGGCATGATCTCGGGTCACTGCAAGCTGCGCCTCCCAGGTTCACGTCATTCTCCTGCCTCAGCCTCCTGAGTAGCTGGGACTACAGGCACCCGCCACCACTCCTGACTAATTTTTTTTGTACTTTTAGTAGAGATGGGGTTTCACTGTGTTGCCAGGATGGTCTCAATCTCCTGACCTCGTGATCCACCCTCCTCGGCCTCCCAAAGTGCTGGGATTACAGGCTTGAGCCACCGTGCCTGGCCTATTTTAGCTATTCTCATAGGTGTGTAGTGATATCTAGTTGTGGTTTAGATTGCATTTTTCTAATGCCTAATAATGTTGGGGATCTTTTCATATGACTATTTGCCATCTGTGTGTCCTTGTGGGTGAAGTGTCTGTTCATCACCTTTGCTCATTTTTTTTTTTTTTGAGATGAAGTCTTTCTCTTGTCCCCCAGGCTGGAGTGCAGTGGTGTGATCTCAGCTCACTGCAACCTCCGCCTCCCAGATTTGAGTGATTCTCCTACCTCAGCCTCCCGAGTAGCTGGGATTACAGGCACCTGCCACCATGCCTGGCTAATTTTTGTATTTTTAGTAGAGATGGGGTTTCACCATGTTGGCTAGGCTGGTCTCGAACTCCTGACCTCAGGTGATCTGGCCACCTTGGCCTCCCAAAGTGCTGGGATTAACAGGTGTGAGTCATCACACCTGGCTCACTTTTGCTGGTTTTCTAATTAGATTTTTTTTTTTTTACTGTTAAGTTTTGGGGCTATTTATATATTCTAGATACAAGTTCTTTGTTAGGTACATGATGTGCAAATAATTTCTCCCAGACCATAATTTTTTTTCTGTTATCTTAACTTGACTTTTGACAGAATGAAAGTTTTTAATTTTGAGGAGGTCAAAGTTTTATCAAGTTTTTTCCTTTTATGAATATTGTGTTTGGTGTATGTCTGGGAACTCTTTGCCTAATCATTAAGGTCCCAAAGCTCGCTCTTTTGATTTTTTTCCTACATGTTTTATGGTTTTATATTTAAGTCCTTGATTCATTTTGAATTAGTTTTTGTATAAGGTATGAAACTTAAGTCAACTTTCTTTTTTCTTTTTTTGCCTATGGATGTCCAACTACTCCAGCACCATAAATTGAAAAGGCTGTCTCTCCTCCACGGAATTACTTTTGCTCCTTGTGAGAAATCAGTTGGGCATATTTGTAGGGATCATTTTTCCTGGGCTCTCTCCTCCATTCCATTTGATCTCTATGCCTCTCCTTTTGCCTGTACCACACTGTCTTGATTACTGTATCTCTGCAGGTGTCTTGATTACTGTATCTCTTAATATCAGGCAGGATGATTTCCCCCATTTTATTCTCTTTTTCAAAGTTATTTGGTTATTCTCAGGCTTTTCTCTTTCTAGTAATTTTTAGAATAAGTTTGTCTGTATCTACAAAATACCTTCCAAAGTTTGACAGGACTTTTGTTAAGCCTGTCAATCAATTTAGGCAGAACTGACCTTTTAACTGTGTCCAGTGTTCCAATCCATGCATATGTCTTTTCAGTATTTAGGTCTTTGATTTCCTTCCTCGTCATTTTGTAATTTTTATTTTATAGATCCTGTACATGTTTTGTGAGATATATTCATAAGTATCTTCTCGTTATCTTTGGAGCAACTTGAAATGGTGTTGCATTGAACAGTCTTGATTTCCACTTCTTTGTTACTAGTGTATAGACATGCAATTCAGTTTTTCAATGTTGATCTTGTACCCTGAAACCTTACTGAACTGTATATTTTCCTCTCAGCACTGTCTGAGCTGCATCCGACCAATTTGGTATGTCATATTGTCATTTTAGTGCAGTTCTATATAGTTTAAAATTTCCCTTGAGATGTCCCCTTTGACCTGTGGATTAGTTAGAAGTGTGTGGGTTAATTTCCAAGTATTTGGAGATTTTCCTGTAGTTTTTTTGTCACTGATTTCTAGTTGGAGTTAATTTTGGTCAACATATTCTGCATGATCTTAATTTTTTTGAATTTATTTATCTATTATTTTTATTTATTTATTTATTTTTTTGAGACGGAGTCTTGCTCTGTCTCTCAGGCTGGAGTGCAGTGGCGTGATCTCAGCTCACTGCAAACTCTGCCTCCCAGGTTCATGCCATTCTCCTGCCTCAGCCTCCCAAGTAGCTGGGACTACAGGCACCCGCCACCACGCCTGGCTGATTTTTTTTGTATTTTTAGTAGAGAAAGCGTTTCACCGTGTTAGCCAGGATGGTCTAGATCTCCTGGCCTCATGATCCGCCAGCCTTGGCCTCCCAAAGTGCTGGGATTACAGGCGTGAGCCACCGCACCTGGCCCCTTTCTTTATTTTTAAAATGTATTTTAATTTTTAGTTCTTAATTGTGGCAAGAGATACATACAAATGTATCATCTTAAGTGTTGTTTAGGTGTACAGGTCAGTGACGTTAAGGACATTCACACTGTTGTCCAGCCATCACCGCCATTCATCTCCAGAATGATGCCATCTTGCCAAAATTGAACCTCTGCACTCATTAAGCAGTAACTGTTCATTCCCCTCTTTCCACACCCCCCGGCAACCCCCATTCTACTTCTGGCTGTGAATTTGACTATTCTAGGTACCTCAACGTAAGTGGAATCCTTTGATATTTTTGTGCATGACTGACTGCTTTCCCTTAGCATAGTGTTCTCACAATGTTGTAGCAAGTGTCAAAATTCCCTTCCCTGTGAAGGCTGAATAATACTCCGCCGTATGTGCGGACCACATTTTGTTTATCCATCCATCCATGATGGACAGTTGAGTTGTTTCCACCTTTTGGGGACTGTGAATAATGTTGCTGTGAGCCTGGGTGTACAAATACTCTCTCTGAGATAGATCCTGCTTTTCATTCTTCTGGGTGTATACTCAGAAGTGGGATTGCCGAATGATGTGGAAATTTATGTTTTTCATTTGTTTGAGGAACTGATATGCTATCTGTCCCTGTCTTTTCCTTACAAACACCTGGGGAGGACTTTGGGACATTTGACCTGTGGAACGTCTCCTGTCTTATTTTGGATGGGTGCACTCCTGGTGAAGCTCAGCGTGTCCGTTTGTCCTCTTTCTTCTGCATATAGGCAGCTGGATCCAGCACCTGCGCCAGACTTGGCTCCGTCTCTGGCAGGATCAGAGGAAGCACTCTGTGTCTGTTCGCCCATCTTTCTGTCAGCTGGCAGCCGTTGATGCTCAATGCCCCTGTTTTGGGTAAAACTGTGTCTCCCCAAAATTCATTTCTTGGAATCTTAAGCTCCAGCATCTCAGAACCTGCCCTTATTTGGAGAAATGGTCTTTACAGAGCTTATTAAAGCAAAATGAGGTCATTAGGGCAGGCCCTAATCCAGTATGCCCAGTGTACTTCCAAGAAGACGACATGTGGATGCAGACACGTGCAGAGGGAGGATGGGAAGATGTGGTGACTCCATTTGAACATAAACACGGCTGTCTCTTGCCCTTCAGTCTTGAACGCTTTGCTGGGCAGGAAATCCGTGAGTGTCTTAAATAGGCTACTCTATTTTTTTTTCTGGAGGTAATCATGGTTGTCAAAAAGTCTTAAGGGTCAGGCACAGTGCGTTACCCCTGTAATGCCAGCACTTTCGGAAGTGAAGGCGGGAGGATCACTGGAGCTCAGGAGTTAGAGATCAGCCTGAGCAACATAGGGAGACCCTGTCTACAAAAACCTTACCTTTCATTTCCCTTCCTTTCCTTCCTTTTCTTCCTTTCCTTCCTTTCTTCCTTTCTTCCTTCCTTCCTTCCCTCCTTCCCTCCCTCCCTCCCTCCTTCCTTCCTTCCCTTCCTCCCTCCTTCCTTCCTTCCCTTCCTCCCTCCTTCCCTTCCTCCCTCCTTCCCTCCTTCCCTCCTTTTTGCCTTCCGTCCCTCCGTCCTTCGTCTCTCTCTGTCAGGCAGGCTGGATTGAGTGGCACAGTCTCAGCTCACTGCAGCCTCCATCTCCCAGGCTCAAGCGATTCTCCTGCCTCAGCCTCCCAAGTAGCTGGGATTACATGCATACAACACCAAGCCTGGCTAATTTTTGTGTTTTTAGTAGAGACAGGTTTTTACCTATTGGCCAGGCTGGTTTCAAACTCCTGACCTCAGGTGATGTGCCCACCTTGGCCTCCCAAAGTGCTGGAATTACAGGTATGAGCCACAGCACCAGCCTTAACCTTTCATTTCAAATAAAAAGGAGCTAACTTGGAATTCTGTGTGGGCTCTCAGTGTAGAGATAGGACACAGAGTATTTTGAAACATGCGCCTCCCTCATCAGCAGGTGTCCTGCTGTGTCACACATGACTGTCAGTTCCCGACCCCTCGGCTGGCCGAACAGAAAGGTGTCCGGAGTCGGAGGTGGCCTCTGGGAGGTTCGCTGCCCGAGGGTCCTGTTGCCCCCAGGACTGTTGAGGAGACTGAGGATTGAAGGGGCCAAAAGCCGACAAAATTCTGTGCGGGGGTTGAGCGGCGGATTTGGGTCTGAATCATTTCCTGGTTCCTGGAATATTCCCACTTAGGTGCCGAAGCCAGAATTGGAGGGAACGTGGCGCCTACTCATGGAGCCTGCCAAGGCGCTGCCAGCTGCTCGCAGGCCAGGCCGGGCAGGCAGAGCCTCCTTACTGCCTGCTGGCTTTGGAATTCATAAGTTTCAGACACACATTCCAGCCTTCACTGATTGTTCAAGGTGACACGTGATTTTCAGACTGGACAGCTTGGCCTCTTGTCTGTTCTTGTGTTTTCCTTTTTGTGTCTGGATAATATTAAACCCCTCCATGATGCTGCAAAAACCAAGTAGTGCAGCACACACCCCACAGCCCGAAACAGCTGCAGGGGCATGCGCCAGTGGTTCCGAAAGGAATACAGAGGCATGGGGTTTCCGAATCCGCTGATTGTTTTATTATGTATTATTATAGATCATGTTGTTCTAAGTTATAAAATAAAACTTATGTTAATATACATTTATACAATGTAATATGTTATACATTATATAGCATGTAGTGATGTATGATATAATGTATGATACATACTATATAATAATTTATAACATATTATAATTATTATAATAAAAATGACTAGCCAGGCACAGTGGCTCATGCTTGTCATCTCAGCCCTTTGGGAGGCTGAGGCAGGAGGATTGCTTGAGGTCAGGAGTCTGAGACCAGCCTGGGGCAACATAGTGAGACCCTGTCTTTCTAAAAAGAAAAAAATAGTAATTTATTGTTATTATTCCTATTTTTATTTTTATTTTATTTTTTGAGACAGAGTCTTGCTCTTTTGCCCAGGCTGGAGTGCAGTGGCGCAGTCTCGGCTCACTGCAAGCTCCGCATCTCGGGTTTACGCCGTTCTCCTGCCTCAGTCTCCCGAGTAGCTGGGACTACAGGAACCCGCCACCACGCCTGGCTAATTTTTTGTATTTTTAGTAGAGACGGGGTTTCACCGTGTTAACCAGGATGGTCTCGATCTCCTGACCTCGTGATCCGCCCGCCTCGGCCTCCCAAAGCGTTGGGATTACAGGTGTGAGCCACCGTGCCTGACCTCCTATTACTATTTTTATTTTTATTTATTTATTTATTTTTTTTGAGACGGAGTCTCGCTCTGTCGCCCAGGCTGGAGTGCAGTGGTGCGATCTCGGCTCACTGCAAGCTTCGCCTCCCGGGTTTACGCCATTCTCCTGCCTCAACCTCCCGAGTAGCTGGGACTACAGGCGCCGCCACCTCGCCCGGCTAGTTTTTTGTATTCTTTTAGTAGAGACGGGGTTTCACCGTGTTCGCCAGGATGGTCTCGATCTCCTGACCTCGTGATCCGCCCGTCTCGGCCTCCCAAAGTGCTGGGATTACAGGCTTGAGCCACCGCGCCCGGCCTCCTATTACTATTTTTAAAGGACAATTTTGGAGACACACTTTACTTTTTCTAGTGTAGCAAAGAGTTTACATTTTGTCACCTGAAAGGGTCCTGGAAAATCCTTCCTAGTTTGTTGTAATTCTAACAGTCACCAGGAAGGCTACTTTGAGAAAATTTCATATGGTATGAGGGAAAACAAGAACATTCTCATGCTTTTGTCTTGCTGAATTAAAAAAAAAAAAAAAAAGCAACAACAAGAAAAAAGAAAGCCCAGGGCTGGGGTTAAGTAAGTGAAGGAGGAAAGGGAGTCCCCGCCTGTCCATGAGTGCTGCTCTTTGCCATGCACACACCCGTGTGTGTGCCCACGTGTGTGCACACGGACACCACGGGGTCCCCTTGGAGTTACCAGGCAAATGCACGTCCTCAGCTGTTGTGCCTTGGTGTCTCCTAAGCTACACAGAATCCCCTCAGACCACGCCTGACACCCAGGACACCAGGGCAATAACCCACACGCCCATTTCCCTCTCACCATGTAAAGTTGCGTTTTCTATTTTCATTTCATTTTATGTCACGTTTCTTCAACAAGTAATTATTCTAGGGCTTTACAAAAACCCTGTGCTTTCTTAGTCTATTTATAATGGGTAAGAAGTTGTTTTTATTCCATTTCTTTTCTGTCTGTGCTTGCCGTTTTTTTTTTTTTTTTTTAATCACGATTGGATAAAGGGGGATCCCTGCAAGATAATAGCACCCACCAAATTAGAGTCTCACCATATATCTCCCCCAAAAACATACAGTTAATCAGGAGGAAAGTATAGTTGCTCATAGTCCATGATTATAGCACAACTAGGGGACAATTAATGTAGCAAACCTCTATGTTTCCTCCCAAAACCGGGGACAGGGTTTCAGGGCCAGGCCAGAGCCCCGAGCCATCAGAACTGGGCACAGGGGAGTGCAGCAACGGCCTGGTCCCACCCTCACTCTGGAGATAATAAGAGGCATCTGAAATGTGAGTCAGTGTTGGCTTTTGAGGGAGTAAAAGAGAGAGTCTTGGAATGTGCATGGGATGGGAAATTCTGCTCCTGGGAGATGTCTCCTAGAGGTTTGGTGTGAAAGGGAAGAGAAGAATTAGCTGAAAATAAGGGGACTTAGTAGAACAACAAATCATCCACAAGGAAGAGCTCCTCTAAGGGGAGGAGGAGGTGGAAGAAGAGGAAAATCTCTCTCCCTTTTCTTACTTTAGAGAAGTAAGAAAAGAGTGCACGGCTGAACTGTGTTTCTGAGCAAGCCACACAGATCTTCCCTCCCAACTGACTCTACTAATCAGCTTTTGGAGAGTCTAAGTAAATTCACATAAACCTAAGCACACCTAGCGTCCGTGCAATATTACCATAAGAAAAGAAACAGACAATGTGTGACAAAATGCTGGACATGAAAACAGCCAAGAAGTAAAGCAGCACAAATGAAACGTAAGTAACAGGCAATTGTAAATGTGAAAAAACACCATGAGCCACCTCTTCATAAAATGAGACTGGAAATGGATAAACAATGGGACAATGAAGACAACTCAAAAGAGATCCAAGAAAACTTTGATGACTAATACAGTCATCTGTATTTCCATGTAGATTTGGGTCTTATTTTATTTTAGGAAAGTTTTCTTGACTTGCAGTTTTAAATTTTTAGTTCTGTTCCATTGCCTTGTTTTAGTTCTTCAGGGTCACCAATTACAGGTAAATTGGATCTCTTTCCAACAGACACTTTGGTTTTGATCTTTTCTATTTCTTTCATTTCTATCCTTACTGTGCTTTCAGCTGTAACTACTATCCCTTTGGGGCACCTTATCATTTACTGTTAATTTCAGAGATTATCTTAGACTTGTCTTCATTTGTTTTCCTTAATTAGCTCTCATTTCATATCTCCCATTGTTTATCCATTTCCAGTCTCATTTTATGAAGAGGTGGCTCATGGTGTTTTTTCACATTTACAATTGCCTGTTACTTACATTTCATTTGTGCTGCTTTACTTCTTGGCTGTTTTCATGTCCAGCATTTTGTTACACACAGGGCCTCCAGGCAAAAGGACCAAGTTATTTACAAAGGAAATTTACAGAGTTGTTTACAAAGTTACAAGTTATATACAAAGTCTGGTGTCAGACTTACAACAACAACATAGAAAGCAAGACAGCAGTGGCACAAGGCTTTTAAGAAACTCAAGGAAAGAAAACATGAGTGAAGGATTTTATACCCAGCCAATGGTTCTTGAAGTGATTCAGGAACAAAAATACTGTGCCTACCAGGCGCACTTAAAGAATCGGCTGGAATTAGTGATATGTCAGGGGCTGGACGGCAGAAATGGGCTGCCCTGGTTGCAGGCAATGAGGAGTGTCATCATCTGTCGACAATTTAAAAACAATAATAAAACCGACTGAAAGTCAGTCTGCTTTTTATTGTCACTGTGATGCAACACTCTCAAACAGTGTCAGCCAAAAAACTACTCCTTCTGAAAAAGACCTATTGTTGGTCTAAGTTCTAAGCCATTTTTCCTATTACAGTTGCATTTTAATGATATGTGTAAACCTCAAATTAGCGTATTTGCATTACTTATGCTTTAATAAACGTTGTATTCTACATGGCAGTTAATTTGGAGAACTCCCAAGTATATGATCGGCCCCTGACGTCTGCAGACTGAGGTACATGTGTTCATTTTGAGAGGAAGTTTGTAGCAATCCAGAATCATGCAAACTCCATTGAGGTCCGGACTCCTGTGACCCCGTGTATTCCTCTGTTTGGATAGCAGATTAGGAATAACCAGTGATACCACAGTAGGTAAAGATAAACGGAACTTGGATTTCTTCAATTCTGTCGTTCTCTGTGAACTGGAGGGGTTTTTATTGGTGTGTAAAATTTGAAGAGTAAGAGCACAGATGATGAGAGTGGATATTTTTGTTTGATTGGTGCAACTTTTAGTTGACACATGAAATATTTTACTGAATATGAGCTGTACCATTAGGACTGAAATTCATCTTTTAAAATTGTCTATAGTTTTTACAATTACAGATCCAATTAAGGAAATAGTGATTACTACTGGTTATTATGTGATAATTACTGAAAACATTGTTGTCACATAGAGGATGGAGGTGTTAAAAATTAGCCACATTATTTATGCCACATAGCAAGGGACAGGCTTCATCCAATGAAAAGATGATGTGAGAAACTTTGGCGAAGGCACTGGTAGTATTTTTACATTTAAACAAGTATTTTAAAATGTTTTAAAAAATTGTATATGTATGACCAAAAGAAAGGTAGGGATAAATATGGAGGAATGGCTATAAATGTTATATATTCTGACAAAATAGAAACAATGAATAAAAATAATAGTTGGAGTAGGAAGAGAAAAAGAGGAACAGAGAATCAGCTCATTGATTGCCCTGCAGGTAAGAAAGTGGTAACATTGTTTGGTATAGGAGAATGACCACTAAAACAAAGATACAGACTTTCTTAAATACCCAAAGAAATGCAAAAACAAAACAATACAACTTTTAAAGAAGGAAACAGACCAGGTAGTGAAATACACACAGTCAATATAACACCAAAGAATAGAACTGAAACCAAACCTAGCAGCCGCATCAGTAAATTAGAGTGGATTTAATCCACTTATTACAAGGCAAGACTGATTTTCGGATTGGTTCACACAGTGACACCCAACTCTATACTGTATAAAGAAATCATATCCAAAACACAGTGATCCAGGAAGGCTGAAAATGACAGGAGGGTATATAGCAATGAAGGTAAAAAAAGAGCTTAGGGGTTTTAATCCTGACTGCAGCCAAGCTAGTGTCAGGCCAAAAGCATTCATGGAAACAAAGAGCGCCGCTGTCAATGCTAACGGCTGCAATTTGCAGAGAAGATACACCAGGTGTGGTTATGCCTGCTTCACATAACATCACCAGAACCTCTATGATGTGGAAACCACAGGGGCGGCGGGGAGACATGAGGGACACGCAGTTCCAGGACATTGTGACCGCCTTGCTCAGCCTGAGACATGTGAAGGGGACCAAAACATACGCCCCGAAATGTACCAGACTTTGTAATGTGATAATAGGGAATACAACTTTGTTTCGAGACTACTTGGAACACTTAGGAAAGTTGACATATGTTAGCTTACAAAGACAACCTCAGTGAGTTCCATAACATAGAAATAATATAAACAACATTCTGTGCTCACAATGCAATCAAACTAAAAATTAGTCGTAAGATTAAAAACCAAAAAGGCCCTTCAATTTGAAGAGTTGCAAGATTAAACTCTGTTTAATAAGTTTTTAGGTGAAAGGAAATACACAAACCAAGTGCATAATTTTTTGAATTTTATGATAATTAAAATATATCACTGTGGAATACACATAAAGCTGTGGTTGTAACCTCAGAAATGAAACCAAACAAATTAATGTATTGATCATCTAACTAAAAATGTTAGATAAAAATAGCCAAATAAACTGAAGCAGAATGACAAAAATAATAGTAAGATTGGAAATTCATGAGTTTTAGGAAAAAGAAAAAAATGAAACTAATAAATACACAAAATACTACATCACAGAAAAAGAATCAAGTAGACAAACCTCTATTTAAGATAATCATGAAGGGGAGAGAGAGAGACCCCAAACACACAGAATAAGAAATGACCTTAACAGAACAGAGCATATTTTTAAAAAATCATTAAAAGCTAACTTTGTATAGTGCTTTGCAAATAAATGCGAAGACCTGGATAGAAAGGGAACTTCTCTAGGAAAATATAATTTATCCAGATTGACCCAAGTGGACACAGAAAGTTTAAAAATATTTCTACTGAAAAAATTTCAAATCTATATATTTTCACAGGAGAATTCTATCAAATCTTCAAAGAACAGATATCTCAATGCTACTTAAATTATTCTAGAACATAGAAGAAGAAACCTTAAGATTATTCAATAAGAAAACCACACACCAATATCACTTAGAAATATTGATGTAAAATGCCTAAATAAAACAGTAGTAGAGGGAACCCTTTAAAAATGGTTTTGAAACAACTGGATAGCCATTTGGAAAAAGATAAAATTTTGTTGATATCTTTCATCATATGCAAGCGTACATTTCAAATGTCTCTAGATAGGTAGATAGTTACCAAAAAAACTACCACAAGAAAACACGGGTAAATTTTAAAATAACCTGTGCATAGAGAAAGTTATGATTCAACATCCAAAAGCAATGTAAAAAAGATTGAGAAATTTGGTTGCATTAGGAAAAAACTTCTTTCACCTGAGCAGGGAGGGACACCATAAGCAAAGTGAAAAAGCCAGGAAATAAACCAGTAGAAAATATTTGCATCTTATATCACAAAGCTCATTCCTTCAAAATATAGATTATAACAAGATACCATTTGTCATGGGCCAGATTGGCAGAGGAAAAAACAAAAACAAAAACAAAACAAAACAAGTTTGATGACGCCCTCTATTGGTGAGGCTGTGGAGCAGTAGTTCAGATTGCTCCACCCCTGGAGGAAACAGGATGCCTTGGGACTCAGTGCACCTGCATAGACCCTGACTCAGCCATGCCTCCTTCCTGAATTTACCCGGAAGACAATACCCCAAATCCAGACATGCTCATGGCATATGGAGGTCCTCTTTTATGTCTTTCAAGAAAGTAATAGATATTTTTCTATAGAGGTCTTCCATTTTTACATTAAATTGATTCCCAGGTATGAAATTTTGGCTAGTGTCCCAGTGGCAGCTCTCTGGAAATGACCTTTGTTGAGTTTGTGTTTTGACCTGATATCCAGCAACCTTGCTGAACAGTCTGAAGAGCAACTTGGGGCTTTTCTCTATGGACACCATGTCTCCTGCATATAATGACAGTTGGCTGTCATTCATCCATTGCAATCTTCATCCTTTAATTTCTTTTTGTTTTCTTATTTCTGTGGTTAGGAGTGACAGAACAGTGTTAAGCAGAAGCAGTGATACTGCAGATTCTTGTCTTACTCCTCAGGGCCATCTCTCATGGTCCACCATGAAGTGTGGAGTTCTCTGTTGGCTTGTGGTAGATCCTCACTTTGTTAAGGAAGTCTCTTTCTGTTGCTAATTTGCTAGGAGTTTTTCCACCTTTAATTATGAATGCATGTTGAACTTTATGAAATGGTTTTTGGGCATCAATTGAGATGATCTGTTAATGTGATGAATTATGTGATTGCGACAATAGCTTTTCTAATATTACACCAAGTTGACATTCCTGGGATAAACCCGTATTTCATCATGATCTGTCTCTTAGAAATTGCTGGGTTCACTTGGCTAATGTTTTATTTAGGATGTTTTTTCACCTGTGTTTATAAATGAGTTTGGCCTATAATTTACCTTTCTTATTCTGCCTTTCATTGGTTTTAGTATGGAGATTATATTAGACCCATGACATTCAGCATCTCATCCTTTTCTCTTTTGGAGAGCAGTTAATATAAGTCTGAAGTGATATGTTCCTCAATGGTGTTGTTAAAACTCACCTGTAAAACCCTCTGGTTCCAGTGCGTTACTGGTGGCCAGATTTTCAGTGACTAATTAAATTTCCTTAATATTTAAAGTCTGTTCACAATGAGGAAATAAACCTTACCTCACTGGTTGGCTTCCTTCAACACTACCATTTTCCTTGTTTCTTGTGAGTATGTGAGCCTGTCTTAATTCGGGCTGCTGTAACGCAAATACCGTGGATTGGTTTAAAGAACAGATATTCATTCCTCACAGTTCTGAAGGCTGGAAAGTCTAACATCAAGGGGCTGGTGATTCCTGGTGAGGGCCCTCTGCTTGGTCTCTGTTGGTCACCTTCTTCCTGTGCTCTCACATCAGGGAGAGAGAGAGCATCTCTCTTGTGACTTTTCTTCTCATCCCATTCATGAGGGCTCCACCCTCATGACCTAATTTCTTCCCAAAGGCCCCACATCATAATAGCATCACATTAAGGATTAGGCTTCAGCTTCTGAATTTGAAAGGAGCACTTTCAGTCCTTAGCAGAGCCCAAACCCCAAGATTTTCCTAAATGAATGAATAGTCATCCCCCGGCCTTGTTCCTGGCCTCTGAGAGCATTTTAGGAGGCGGTTTCTCATTACTGGGCTTGGCTGAGATGGGAATTTCCTAATTCCATTGGCTGTGATTCAGCCCCGTGCCATCCTGCCAGCAAGATGAGCACATGAGGCATGCTCATCCGCTGGGGTGCCTGGTGCTGCTCCCAGTTCCTCTGGGTGACCTCTGTCCAGCACATAAACCTCCTGAAGCATTCCGGATCTGCGGAAAGTGAGCCACCCTCCCGATTTGTACACGCCTGGGCCTACCTTCCTGCTCCGGTATGTGACAGGCACACAACCTTTACAGAAGGTGCCTCATTGCCTAGTACAGAAATGCTGAGCGGTGCACAGGAGTGAGAACCCTACTGACTGGCTGCCGTGTCTCTCCCAGACAGTCGGGTGTGGAGCAGTTGGACCCATGTACCTATCTGTGCCCATCCTCAGTTGAAAGGTAGTGAACAGCTTGAGCTGTGGTTCAAATCCCAGCTCGGTCACTCAGGGGCTGTGTGTGCAGATAG
This sequence comes from Colobus angolensis palliatus, assembly GCF_000951035.1. Taxonomy (NCBI): domain Eukaryota; kingdom Metazoa; phylum Chordata; class Mammalia; order Primates; family Cercopithecidae; genus Colobus; species Colobus angolensis. The sequence continues at coordinate 1,447,725 of NW_012116199.1, forward strand.
GATGCATCTATTGTCCAAAGCAAAACACAGGGAAAACGAAACAATCTGTCTCAAAGGGGTGTGGTGAGGGCTTTGGCAAAGGACTGGTGTACTGTGGCTCGGATGGGTTAGTTTCCATTCTCCTTCTCTCTGTTTCCAACTTCCCTCTCACTCCAAGATGAGGGCCCTGTCCCTCCTGGGCATTTGCCAAAGGAAGGTCTGGACAGCCAGCAGCTTATTCGTGTCACTTCCCAGTTTGCTGTCACCATGTTGCAGTGCAGAAGCCATAAGCTGCATGATCTGTGAGCCTGGCCCTGCAGCCTGGCTCCTCCACACAGCGGCGTTTGCCTTCATTGTCACAGATGACTGTGAGAAGATGCCCTTGGTCATCTTTGGTCTGAGCTCTGGAGTTCCGTAGAGCTTTGAGCCGCCAGAGCAAAGGAGGTGAGGCTCGCCCCAGGCCGGTGGCACACCCAGGACTGGGGCTGGATTACTTTAATGGTGGGGCAGAAGGAAGAGCAAGGAGTTCCGCAGAGCCCAGCTGCTGGGGTGTGCAGTCCATTTGCAGTATACTTCCAGGAGCTTGGATAGTGAATTTTGTAAAAGGGGGGAGTCTTTCTTCCCCACCTTTCTTTAAATCATAGAGCTATTGTAGTGGCTTCTGAGCTGCAGTAGAATCACCCATGAGGATTTTTGTTTGTTGTCTTGGCATGACGTTCCTGTCCCTTCACAGTAATCCGGCAGGTGCCTCCCAGGGCATAGAATCATCGTGTCACATTCTTCTCCAGTACTCCAGGAGGGTGGACACAGAGTTCCACTACTTGAAATGCGGCAGGCAGTTCAAAGGATTCTGCTCGCACCAGGAGTTGGATTGTATTTTTCCAAATACATTAAGTATTTTAAGCAGCTTGAGCTGCTTAATGGCCCTGAAAGCATTTGATTAGTCCAGAGGGCTCTATGCCTGGCAGGTCAGGGGACAAGACAATCTTAAAATCCTACGGGTCTGACCCCTTCTGCTCTCTGTGGCTACAGCAGGTCTCCAGGGTTGCAGCAATAGCTGTGACCTGCTCATCTTCCCAGAAGTGCTGGAGGCAAGCTGATCCCTGAGCACTGTGCCTGGAGCACCGCAGGTGCCCTGCAGCCATCTCCATCCACACCTCCTGCCTGGCCTACCCCGATTGCAGGTTGGGCCTCTGGCTCCCCTCCTCTCTTCGTCCCCTGCCTCATCTATCTTTGGCTCTTTCTCTTGGACCCTATCACCAAGCCCTCTCCTTGCCATTCTCTTCTGTCCCTCAAGCCGTATTCCTCAGCATCACGTGGTCCTCCTGGGTCCTGGTCCACTCCCGTCATGTGAGAACAAACGGTATCTGCTGGAATTTGCTTTGGGCTTCTGTTGTGTTTTGAGCCAGTGTGTGTGGTCCTCCTCACGTCATTTGATTCATCCAGCAAAGGGCTCTGCTGCCCACCTGTCAGGGGCAGAGGTTCCAAGACCCTGTCAGTTTTGGACAATGAGGCTTCCGTGGGGGTGCTGGGTGGTGAAGCTGTTTGGAGTCCTTCTCTTGAGGTGGAGTCCAGAGTTTCTTCCTGTCAGGTCCTCCCCATTTGTGTCGGCAGGGTGCTATGTCCAGCATAGGTCCTCACCTGACCCCTTTCTGGCCTTGCAGAGTGCCCCGGCCCTGTGTGAGCAAATGACCTTCTGGGCGGAGCATGCAGTCTCTTGGCAGGACAGCCAGGTCAGGGGTGAGATGGACCCAGGGCTCTCTGACCCTGTAGGCTTGGCCTAGGCTGAGACTTTGAGCAGGTCACTTACCTCTGGGTCCTCATGCTCCGGTTCAAAATGAGACAGACGGTGGAGTTAAGAAATGATTTTTCTGATCCTTCTTTGGGTCTTTGCATCAGTTATTCAAAAAGAAAAAGAGAAAAGCAAGCTAACACAACTATACTTGGCTGATCGGCAGAGCAGGGCTTATTTACGTGGCTAATTAAAAGAAAATTTCTTTATGTGAGCCGGGATCAAAGCTGTCTTTCAGAGAGAGGGAAGTGCGGAAACGTTCAACGTCAATTTTGCCTTTTAGCTAAACACTTGGTAGATTCAGCACTGACCATGTAGGTTTGTCCTGCTTGTTTTGGGGGAACCAGAAAAAATCTGATTAAATTTAATCTGATTTCTGCTAGAGTTCGGTCATGTAAGATTTGAAAAGTGAACCTTCCCGAGCCAGAGCAATCAGGTAGCGAAGAAATAAAAGGCATCCAAATAGGAAAAGAAGCCAAACGATATCTGTCTTCACTGATGTTGTGATTCTATACCTAGAAAACCCTGAAGACTTTGCTGGAAGGCTCCTGTAACTGATAAACAACTTCAATCAAGTGTCAGGATACAACATCAATGTGGAAAAGCCTGTAGCATTTCTATACACTGATAATGTTCAAGCTGAGAGCCAAATCAGGAACACAATCCCATTTACAATCGCCACACACAAAAATACTTAGGACTGCAGCAAACCAAGGAGGTGAAAGAAATCAGACATGACACAAACAAATGGAAAAATATTCTATTCTCATGGATTGAAAGAATCAATATTGTTAAAGTGACCATACTGCCCAAAGTGATTGACAAATTCAGTGCTGTTCCTATCAAACTACCAAGGCCATTTTTCACAGAGCTAGAAAAAACTATTCTAAAACTCATATGGAACCAAAACAGAGCCAGATAGCCAAAGCAATCCTAAGCAAAAAGAACAAAGCCAGAGGCACCAATTACCCAACTTCAAACTATGCTACAAGGCTACAGTAACCAAAACAGCATGGGACTGATACAAAAGCAGACACACAGAGCAATGGAACCGAGAAGCCAGAATAAAGCCACACACCTACAACCATCTGCCCTTTGACAAAGCTGACAAAAATAAGCAATGGAGAGAGGACTCCCTATTCAGTAAATGATGCTGGGATAGCTGACTAGCCTTATGCAGAAGAATGAAACTGGATCCCTACCTTTTACCATGTAAAAAATCAACTCAGTTGGATTAAAGATTCAAACTGTGAGAATCCTAGAAGAAAACCTAGGGAAACACCATTCTGGATATTAGCTTTGGGAAAGAATTTATGACTAAGTCCTCAAAAGCAATCGCAATAAAAACAAAAATCATTAAGTGGAACCTAATTAGCTAAAGAGCTTCTGCACAGCAAAGGAAACTATCAACAGAGTAAATAACCTGCAGAATGGGAGAAAATATTCACAAACTATGCATCCAACAAAGTCTAATATCACAACTCTACAAGAAGCTTAAACAATTGAACAAGCAAAAACCAAATAACCTCGTTAAAAAATGGGCAAAGGACATGAACAGACACTTCTCAAAAGAAGACATATAAGAAGCCAATAAGCATGTCAAAAAATGCTCAACATCACTAATCATCAGAAGAATGCAAATCACTACCACAATGAGATTCCATCTCATACCAGTCAGAATGGCTATTACTCAAAAGTGAAAAAAGAACAGTTGCTGGCAAGGCTCCGGGGAAAAGGGAGCTCTTTTTTTTTTTTTTTTTTTTTTTTTTGAGACAGAGTCTCGCTCTGTCGCTCAGGCTGGAGTGCAGTGGTGGAATCTCGCCTGACTGCAAGCTCCACCTCCTGGGTTCATGCCATTCTCTTACCTCAGCCTTCCGAGTAGCTGGGACTACAGGCACCCACCACGCCCGGCTAATTGTTTGTATTTTTAGTAGAGACAGGGTTTCACCGTGTTAGCCAGGATGGTCTCGATCTCCTGACCTCATGATCAACCCGCCTC
>NW_012116199.1:1451544-1475876 GCF_000951035.1 Colobus angolensis palliatus
GCCATTCTCCTGCCTCAGCCTCCCGAGTAGCTGGGACTACAGGTGCCCACCACCACGCCCAGGCTAATTGTTTGTATTTTTAGTAGAGACAGGGTTTCACCGTGTTAGCCAGGATGGTCTCGATCTCCTGACCTCATGATCAACCCGCCTCAGCCTCCCAAAGTGCAGGGATTACAGGCGTGAGCCACCGTGCCCCGCCAGAAAAGGGAACTCTTATACACTGTTGGTAGGAATGTAAATTATTCAGCCACTGTGGAAAGCAGTTTGGAGACTTCTCAAAGGACTTAAAACAGAACTACACTTGACCCAGCAATCCCATTCCTGGGTATATTTCCAAAAGAAAATAAATCATTCTACCAAAAAGACACATGCATTCGTATCTTCATCACTGTTGTATTCACAAGGGCAAGACACATAATCAGTCTCGGTGCCCGTCAGCAGTGGACTAGATAAAGAAATTGCGGTACATATACACCATGGAATACTATATGGCCATAAAAAAGAACAAAGTCATGTCCTTTACAGCAACATGGATGCAGCTGAAGGCCATTATCCTAAGCAAATTAACACAGGAACAGAAAACCAAATACCACATGTTCTCACTTATAAGTGGGAGTCAAACGTTAAGTACTCATAAAGATGGCATCAGTAGACACCGAGGACTACTAGAGGACAGGGGGTGACAGCGGGGCAAGGGTTGAAAACTAACTATTGGTGCTTGGTACCTGGATGACGGGATTAATCACACCCTAAACCTTAGCATCACACAATATACCAGGTAACAAACCTGCACATGGACCCTCTGAATGTAAAATAAAAGTTGAAATTGTAAAAAAATATAAGGAAAAGTGGACCTTACCCCCACGCACTTATAAAGAGTTAATGATTTTGTGTTTGTTTTAAGCCACATTGAACTCAGCCCAACATACTGACATAAGGCAGGACTTAGTGCAGTGTCACTAGGCTTTAATTTTGCTGCCCTCTGTGCTAATAAAGTCAGGTTATCTCACTGGGCTGTTTTCTTATCCATTCAGACATTTGATGTAATGAAGTACCCATCCTATGGTGACATAAACTTTTTCTGATGTAATTGGAAAGTCCAGAATATCTGGTCGCAGGCAGGGCTTGATCTAGCAGCTTGACTTTTTTATCATGGATCCAGTTTCCTTCCCTCATTCCTCCTTTGTATTATATCAGCTTCATCCTAAGGTTGGTTCAGGGAAGATACTCTGATGGTCTATATTTCTGCTTTGGCAATGGAGGATTTATATTTGATCCTCAAAGTCCTCATATTCTATTTAAAGTCTAGTCATTGGAAAATAAATTGATAAGGATGGACCTGAAGAAAATAAAACAGCAATTTATCATGACAAAGCAAGACTAGAAAGAGACATTGGACCAGCATGATCAATTCAAGGACACGTTGATGATGTCTTCAGCGCAAGTGTCTTTCCCAAGCTTGGGGGGCCTGGCATGGCTGCCTACAGGGCTGGTGCTCTTGTCTGGCTTGCTCTATAGAAGCCGAATTAGAGACCGCAGTAATGGGCCAGCTTCCACGATGACCCCAGGTTGTTGTGATGTCTGCGTAGAAATGAAGTAAATGCATAATTAAAACCAAAGGTAGCCTTGCATGTGGGTTGAGGTCCTGGCACCTGTGGAGGTCACAAGTGTGTCAGGGTGGAAGGTAACTTGGTGAAACAGGAAGTCACTGCCTATTGCCCACCCATGTCCCCACTGACCAGGTTGGCTGGGGATCCCCTGGTGCAGACGCTGGAGAGGCATCACTGCCTTCCTTGTTCAGTGGGCTTGGGTCACGTGCATGAATTCTGAGGTTGGGAAGGTGTAAACATTTCCGTGAACACCTCTAGCCCAGCCGCCGTCTCCCTGGTGCTTCACTGAGCCACCACGTTGGGGAGGCGTCACGCAGGGTGGTCCTTGCCTGAGTAGAGCCTGATTTTGAAAATGAAATTCATTTCCTTGCCTTCATTTTCCAGATGAGAAGACATGGATTTGTGGCATGTGTGTGGCAGGAGAGTAACTGGTTTTGGTTTTGACAAGGAGGACACCAGGGTCCTGTTCTGATACTCAGTTTTGGGTCCACGTGTGATAATTCTGTGTTTCTTTTCGGCATTTGCCAATACATTATTTTCTAGAGTCTCTTCCAGCATACTGAAAAACCCCAAATTCAAATTTGACTTTTTTCTTTTTTTTTTCTTTTTTTTTTTTGAGATGGAGTCTCGCTCTGTGCCCGGGCTGGAGTGCATTGGCCGGATCTCAGCTCACTGCAAGCTCCGCCTCCCGGGTTTACGCCATTCTCCTGCCTCAGCCTCCGGAGTAGCTGGGACTACAGGCGCCCGCCACCTTGCCCGGCTAGTTTTTTGTATTTTTAGTAGAGACGGGGTTTCACCGTGTTAGCCAGGATGGTCTCGATCTCCTGACCTTGTGATCCACCCGTCTCGGCCTCCCAAAGTGCTGGGATTACAGGCTTGAGCCACCGCGCCCGGCTGACTTTTTTCTTCGAGGCTGGTGTGGCATGCTGAAGCTCCCAAGGCGTGTAGTGTGGTGAACAAGGTGGCCTCCAGGAGCGCTGTGGGCTCATGGACCCCACCCACCCACCTCGCAGTGTGGGAGAATCCTCCAAGTTACTGTCAGAGTGGGTTGGAGAGACCTGGCCTGGTCAGTGTCACAGAGCCACCCAGTCCTGAGCCAGCATCAGCCTCCTGCCCCCTGGCTCAGTCTCTCTGCTGTGGTTTCCTCTCAAGTGCCAGGATCCTTCCTGGTCCTGTTTGCAACTCAGACCAGTGGAGGGTGCACTGTGGTTCCTGTTCATTAGGATAGAGGCAGGATCTCTCTGTCTCTTTGTCTCCCTCCACTGCCTTCTCTGGGGGTTGGAGGAGCTGCTGTGTCTCTCTCTCTCTCTGTCTCTCTCTCCCTCCACTGCCATCTCTGGAGGTTCAGGGAGCTGCCTGGGATGCAGAGCGGCTTGGATCGGTGCTCCCTATGCCTCAGTGGTTGAACTGGCCTCTGTCCAGTCTGCACACATTGGATTCTGAGGCTGAGCTTGGGGTGGCTGTGGCAGGAAGGTTTGGTGGTGTCATACCCTTCAGGCTTGTGTCTGTCTGAGCCAGGCTCTGACTGGCTGGGAGAAGAGGAGTCGGGGCTCTGGGAGGCCCTGAGGCTGAGCCCGAGCCCGGCTGCTGTGGCTGTGGCTGCACTGCAGGGGCACGGGCCGAGCACGTGCCAGGCCAGGGCACACGATGCTTTCAGATCAGGCTCCAGCGCCCTAGACGCCCTTTTACACTTTGCCCTTTTTGTCTACCAGCCAGAGGGCAGTGAATAATGAGAACAAACAGCACCGGGTCCAGATTCTCATGGTCATTTTCCTAACAAGCCGAGGCGAGAGAGCACTGAAAGGGGGGCCTAAGTGCTTCTGTCACCTCGGCTGAGTGTTTTTCAAAAAGGAAAGCACGCGTGCAATGTGTGTATTAGGTATTACGGTGATGTCTGTTGTCAGATCATGGCCAGAAAAGGGGTTGTTTCAATTAAAATGGAGTTTGGACTTTGTTTTTCTTGGATTGAGTAAATTGGGGGAAATAGCACACATTGAGATTTTGGATTTCTGCTCTTAGAAAGGATTTAAAATAAGTGGTCTTCAGTGGCTCCACAGTGGATCTTCGAGACTGGTATGCTGGATTTAATGGGTTCTGGCTGGATTTAACGGGTTCCGGCAGCGGCCAGGCCCTGGCTTCTGAACAGTCCTTCCTGATGGCTTCAGGACCTGGGAGGAGCAGCGGAGCAGGTGGTTGCCCTGGGCTTGCCAGACACCCCCATTCCAGCAAGACCCCCCTGGGAGGTGTGGTGCCCTCCCTGCCTCTCAGGAACAAGCACATGCTTGTTTAGCCTAAAAACGTCTCCTTAATTAAAATTAATATCATATGCAGTGAATCCTTATGCCTCCTCTACCCCTGCCCAGTTACAATTCCCGGCGGCTCTCCAGCCCATAGAGGAGGCTTCTCAACGTTTCCTACCTCCTGGAGGAGAGAAGCCATTCCCCGATCGCCCAAAAGGACGAAGTATGTGCCCACTGTGCATCCTTGCTTGTCACTGCCCAACACCCACAAACATTAACTCAATTGCTGATCCCATTCAGGTGGAGGACTCGCTCGTTGATTAATGTGACAGACAGCGTTTCCTGTGCCGGCGCTGACTGGTCACTTCCTGTCTCCCAGCCCTCCTGAGTGTTGCACGGATGCCTGTTTCGTAGGAACATCAGCCTGTTCCCTGAGAAGGAGCGCCACTTCTCAGCCTGTACTTAGCAGGTCATTACCGTTGGCCACTCTGCTTTTCTTTCTGTTTTAAATTTTAATTATTAAAAAAAATTTTTTTGAGAGTTTCCCTCTGTTGTCCAGGCTGAAGTGCAGTGGGGTGATCTTGGCTCACTGCCACCTCTGCCTCCTGGGTTCTTGTGTCTCAGCCTCCCTAGTAGCTGGGATTACATGCGTTTGCCACCACGCCTGGCTAATTTTTGTATTTTTAGTAGAGACGGGGTTTCACCATGTTGGCCAGTCTGGTCTCGAACTCCTGACCTCAGGTGATCCACCTGCCTCAGCCTCCCAAAGTGTTCAGATTACAGGCGTGTGCTACTGCTCCCGGTCCCCTTCTTATTTTTATGTTAGTCTTTGGGGTTAAATTTTTATTACAAAACAATTGGCATATATTTTAGTCTCTTTAGGTTACTATAACAAAATACCGTACACTAGGTGGTTTACAAACAGCAGACATTTATTTCTCACAGTTCTGGATGTGGGAAGTCCAAGATCAAGGTGCCAACAGATTTGCTTTCTGGTGAGGGCTTCCTGGTTCTTAGAAGGCCATCTTCTCACTACATCCTCACTTGGTGAGAGGCTCAGGAGAGTTCTCTGGGGTCTCTTTTACAAAGGCATAAATCCCATTAATCACCTCCCAAAGGTCCACTGCTAATAGCATCACTTTGGGCATGAGGTTTTAACATGTGAATTTGGAGAAGGGCAGGCACAAACATTCAGTAGGTAGCAGCACACAACAATGTAACAAGAATAATGTGATGAACAGCTAGGTATCCCCAAGCTGCTAAAGGTAGAGAATATTACCATATTTGTTACCTCTTTCTGTGTGACAGATTATGCCAAAGCTTAGTGGTATCAAACAATAAACATTTATTATCTCACACATAGTCTGTGGGCCAGGAATCTGGAAGCAGCTGAGCTGGGTGGTTCTAGTGGAGGGGAAAGATGTGGGCTGGGGCACCTGAAGCCTTGACTGGGGCAGGAGGATCTGCTTCCAAGATCGACTTCACCTGGCTGTTGGCTGGCAAGAGGGCCCAGTTCTTTGCCATATAGACCTTTCCACAGAGCTGCTTGAGTGTCCTCACAACATGGCAGGCGACTTCTCCCAGCCTGAGTGATTCAAGAGAAAGTAATTAGAGAGTAGAGAGGAAGCCGCAGTGCCTTTTATGACCTGGTCTCATTAGTCATACACTCATTTCTGCTTATGTCTGTTCACTAGAAGCAAGTCACTAAATTTAGGCCACACTCAAAGAGAGAGGAATTAGGTTCCACTCTTTGAAGGGAATATCAAAGAATTTGTGGAGATACACACACACACACACACACACACACACACACATACACACACATATATATACACACACATATACATATACACATATATATATGTGTGTGTGTATATATATATTGTTTTTTTTTTTGAGTTGGAGTCTCACCACTCTGTCGCCCAGGCTGGAATGCAGTGATGTGATCTCAGCTCCCCACAGCCTCTGCCTCCCAAGTTCAAGTGATTCTCCTGCCTCAGCCTCCCGAGTAGCTGGAGTTTACGGGCACACACCACCACACCTGGCTAATTTGGGTATTTTTAATAGAGACAGGGTTTCACCGTGTTGGCCAGGCTGGTCTCGAGTTCCTGACCTCAAGTGATCTGCCCACCTCAGCCTTCCAAAGTGCTGGGATTAGAGGCGTGAGCGACTGCACCCGGCCTGTGGATATATTTTAAAGCATCATAACACCATTGCAGCTGGAGCCCCTCCCCAGTTGCATCTTGTCTTTTACACAGAGGTAACTACTGTTGAAGTTTGGTGCTTGTTTATGGCTTAGTACATGTATAAGTATACCTATCCCTGTTAGTTCTGCATTTTGTCTGTAAGCATTATGTAAATGATATCACCTTGTTTTTTTTTCTGTAGTGTGCCTTTTTTTTTTTTTTTTTTTTTTTTTTGAGATGGAGTCTTGCTCTATTGCCCAGGCTGGAGTGCAGTGGTGTGATCTTGGCTCACGGCAACTTCCACCTCCTGGGTTCAAGTGATTCTCCTGTCTCAGCCTCCTGAGTAGCTGGAATTACAGGTGCCTGCCACTGCGCCCAGCTAATTTTTGTATTTTTAGTAGAGATGAGGTTTTGCCATGTTGGCCAGGATGGTCTCGAACTCCTGACCTCAAGAGATCCGTCTGCCTCTGCCTCCCAAAATGCTAGGATTGCAGGTGTGAGCCACCGCGCTCATCCAGTGTGCCTTTTTTGCTTAACATTGTATTTGTGAGATTCATCCATGTGAAAACAGGTGGCTGTATTTCATGCATTTTCACTGCTGTGTGGTATTGCATTGTACAAACATAAGACTATTTATCGTTCTCCATTGATGGATACTTCGTTGGTTTCCTATTACTTGCTGCGACAAACAAGGCTGTCTTAAGTACTCAGGGATGTGTCTCTCTGTGAATGTGAGCTGGATTTGTCAGAATATTTAGCAAGGATTGGAATTGCTATGGGAGAGAGTGCAGTATCTTCAAATCCTCAAATCTGGTATCAACAGAATCTTCAAATGTACTAGAAACAGCTAAATTTTATTCCAAAGTGGGTGGGTGTCCTCATGAGTGGTCTCACTGACAGCATATGAGTTTTCTTTTCTCCGTTTTCTAGACAGTACTTGGTGTTGTCAGATATTTTACATTTTTGTCTGATGCGTGAAAGTGCTGTCTACATGAGGTATTAATTTGCATTTCCCTGCGTGCCAGCGAGGCTGACATCTTTCCATATATCTATTTTCATGTATTTGGTATTCTGTGAATGACTGGCCATACCTTTTGCACCTTTTTTCTATTTTCTTATTGATCAATCTGATCCGTTGTTGAGCTTATGTACCATAAATATCTTTTTTCTTTTCTTCCTTCTAACATAATGTAGAAGCTAAGAGCGTGGATTCTGGGGCCACATTGCCAGGGTTATATCCCAGCTCCAGCACTTCTGTGTGGCCTTAGGCTTAATCTGTGTGTGCCTCAGTGTCCTCATCTGCCAAATGGGATGATGGCTCCCCATGGTGGGCCTGGGAGGATGAGCAGGTTCGTATCTGTGAAGCAGTTAGTGCCTGTCATAGTAAGCACAAGATAGACTAATGCACCTTGGTGTGCTGGGCCCTGTGTGGTCACATGGGGCTGTATGCACAGGCGTCGTCCCCATGGCCAGAGCTGGAGCTCAGATGTGTCTGAGAAGATTGGCAGATGCTGCTTCACTCTGACTCCCAGTCTCCTGGGCGGCCCTGCTTCCGTCCCTGAGCTGCCTGAATGGAAAACGAAATCCCAGCTCCGTTCCAGGGGATGCCTGGGAATTGGAAGGCATCAGGCTCCTCACAGCAAAAATAGAAGCCTCATTTGCTTAGGAGAGAACAATGACGAGGAGGCAAGCCAGCAGAGGCGGCCTTGGTGGGCTGTGTACACCCTCTGCTCGTCCCCACGCTCCCTGGGGTCAGACACAGACCTGGCTAAGCTGCCTGCAGACCTTCCCTTCCCCTTCATCCTGGCCTGCTGTGGGCACCAAGGTCCATCCTGGGACATGGACTGTCTTGGCACCAAGTTCCAGTTTTTTTTTTTTTTTCTTTTGCGATGGAGTCTCACTCCATTGCCCAGGCTGGAGTGCAGTGACGCAATCTCAGCTCACTGCAAGCTCCGCCTCCCAGGTTCACGCCATTCTCCTGCCTCAGCCTCCCGAGTAGCTGGGACTACAGGCACCTGCCACCAAGCCCGGCTAATTTTTTGTATTTTTAGTAGAGACAGGGTTTCACCATGTTAGCCAGGATGGTCTCGATCTCCTGACCTCGTGATCTGCCCGTCTTGGCTTCCCAAAGTGCTGGGATTACAGGCGTGAGCCACCGCGCCTGGCCATGTTCCAGTTCTTAATACTTCAGTGTCGCACTGTTCCCTGATTTCCCAAAGCTGGGCAGGAATTGCAGAAAACAAGGTCAGTTTAATATCGAGAATCACTGGAGAACTGTGTCAGAGCCCTGCTGAGAATGGCGCAGGGAACTGTGTTTCTGTCTACCTCATGTTGTGGGCAGCACAAGGACAGACTTTCTGAAGATTATAGCCCAGGGGGAAGAGGGCACGTTTAGTGTCAACGCCACACAGAAGAAGTTAGCTTGGCTGGGCGCGGTGGTTCACGTCTGTAATCCTAGCACTTTGGGAGACCAAGATGGGTGGATCACCTGAGGTCAGGAGTTCGAGACCAGCCTGGCCAACATGGTGAAGCCCCATCTCTACTAAAACTACAAAGATTAACCAGGCGTGGTGGCACATGCCTGTAATCCCAGCTACTTAGGAGGCTGAGGTGGGAGAATTGCTTGAACCTGGGGTGGGAGAGGTTGGAGAGAGCTGCACTCCAGCCTGGGCAACAGAAACTACGTCTTAAAAAAAAAAAAAAGGGAACAAGTCAGGTCATCCCCACTGCAAGGAGGAGTTCCTGGGTTTATTTAAGGGAGCCTCAGATGACTTTACATAAAAGCAAATGTGGAAAAAGCGATACAGTCAGATATATTGAACATCTGTCCTGAGGGCAAATTTCTGAGCTCTAAAAGCCAGGCTGGTTTTATGTAACATCTGTGAATCTTGAAACAGGCTGAAATACTCTATATCTGCACGCCCAACTCTGCCTTTGGGGTGGCTACATGAGCCCCTGTGGTCTCCTTAAAAGAACTGGTCCCCACTGGGTGAACTAGTCACCCATGAAGCGTCTCCGAATTCCAATCTGGAATAGGAAGTGAGGACCCGGGGGCTGAGTGTCCCTCATCACATGTGGCCCGTCACTGCTGGACTTCACGGTAAGTTTCCAAGAACAGAGCTCTTCGTCCATTTTCATGATAGCAATTTGTACATTATTCCTAAATAATTTTAATGCTGTGTTTACAAGCCACCTTCCCAAACAAAACAATTGTTCTCGGCAGTTAGACTCTTGAAGACTTAAGTTTTAATCCAGTTTGTTCTCAAAACATTTGCACAAATGAGAGTCTTGAGGTTTGAGCTTTCTATTCTGAAGGCTCAGCTTCTTGCCCAGGAGAAAAATAATACATGCTCATGTTTATAGACAGAGTTATGGCATTGGAGTCCTTTACATCGCAGCCAGCCTAGGGACTCAGTTATTCAGAATTTAAACATTTTACTTATAAAGAGCACTTCAGTATCCACCCCAACTTCACTGTCACTGTCCCTGCCACCCTTCCCTCTAAAACCTGGGTGTCCTCTTCCCCGACTGGCTCTGAGGACCTGGAGCAGTAATAACCCGAAGGCAGTGACACCTCCCCTCCCCACTGTCACTGGTCTTTGGCCATTTCTTGGAGCAGTTCCTGGGGCCCCTTTGCTTTCCTTGTCCTGGAAGGGCCCTGCTCTGCCTGTCTCAGCACCATCTCTGTGTGTCCCATCAGGAAGCAACAGACAACCCCTCAGGCCCCACAGTAAAAACGTCACTCCTGGTCTGGGGGCACGTCCATCCCCCGTGTCCCCAGTCCCATCCTGGGTGTTCTGGGGTTCCAGTCACAGCTGTGGGGACAGTACCATCTCACTGCATCCCTCTTGCGGCAGCTTGGCTGAGCTACAGGACCGGGCCGCAGGAGGCCTCCTTGTGCTGGAGCTCACCTGCCAGGTGCCGAGCTCTGCCAGCTGCTCGACCCCACTGTGAGGCCGCCCCGTGCAGGCGAGTTCACTGGCAGCCCAACCAGCCCACGAAGGCCACGTGAGTGTGAACCCCCGTTACAAGCTTTCCCTCATGAGGTGGTGCTGACAGTCTAGGGGATACCTGCCTTTCATTACCAGCTGCAGCCGTTAGGCTGGTACCAGGAGGAGCCAGGTCAAGCTGGCACTGGGGGCGACGCTCTGTCTTTGATGCACCCTGATGCTTCCCCCCATCCTTCCGACCATGGTGCTCTGCACAGACTCCTTCCAGCCCATCCCGGGGCCTCTGCCCAGTGTGGCCAGAGCCTCCTGTCAACAAGTGTGTCACTGCCTTCGGGTTATTACTGCTCACTAGATTCCACTTGCTCTACAACCCGGGCACACTGTACCAGAGTTTCCCAAACCTGTGTGCTCAGTGCCAGCCCCTTACCAAGTGCAGGGTTGCCCATTTCACTCTAGGAAATGCAGCCATAGCTCGGGGGCCAGCTAGAGGAAGGAGTGTGATTGTGCCTTCCCGGGACAACTTCCAGGTCTGCGAGTCTGTGATGTTGTGAGTGTTGCCTTAGCTTTGCTAAGAAAATGCTTAGGGAGATGGGCTCCTTCACCCGTTCTTCCACCCGTGTGCCGTTCTGGCTCCAGGGCCGGTGTCCCTGCTTTGGAGAGGATGCTGACATGAGCTGTCCTACTGGGGGTCTGTCAAGGTTCTCTTAGCCTAAGCGTCTTCCTGTCTCGGGCTCCCTCCCCAGCCATTTGGGTCACCTCGGGGCCCTGAGGATCGCTTCTGGATCTCAGACCCCCTCACCAACTCCTGTGACACAATAATCAAAGGTAATTAGGAAATGTATGAATCATCTTCTTTAAGGAATATTTAGCATTTCTGCTCATTCCAGAGTCCCTGGAAACATGGCATTTCAAAGGCTCAGTTAGATCACAAGTCCAATTTACTGCCAGAAATTTGCACGTAGAATACAGAGCCTATGATGGCAGTTGAAGTGGTATCGTGTGAGAAAATTAATTAGTCCTGAAACTAAATGCCAACAGCCTCAGCAAAATATTCATGAGAGAGGCGAACCTTGTGCATGGTGTTTGAAATCAGGCAGCTGAGGCTGTGTACTGGACGTGTTCTCTGTGGCTAAGTTCTGCTGTGGATTCTGGGCTCTAGGCAAGGCCTGTCTCTCCTTCTGGACTGGCTTCCAGGGCTGCGGGCTCAGGGAGGCCCTGCACCCTGGAGAAGGAGGGAGCCCCTGAGCCTCTTTGGTCTTGTATTTGTATGTCCTTCTGGGCTGCAGGGCTGCAGAATAAACCAGCTCCCAAGCCTCCAAACAAAAATAAAGACCTGTGAATGGCTATACTTGGAGAGCAGAGGGTTTTGATATCATGGGGAGACTGTGTACTTAATTTACAGTCTGAAGATTGAGAAGGACTTAATTTTCCCACAAATGGTGAGAGAAGAGCAGGCCCCAGCCTTTCTGTTTGATGACAAAGAGCCGAGAGGGACTGGGGAAGTGGCCTGGTCCTCACTGCCCCTGGTGGGGCAGGAAGAGGATGGAGTGATGTGCTTGGCAGATGTAGGAATAGCCAGGCCATGGGAAAAGCCCAGGGTTTCCAAGCAGCGTCTGATCCTCTGTGTTCCTTCTGCCCGCTGGGATGGAGCCTGCCCCCCAAATGTGCCTGGCCCACTGGTGACTCAGAGTCAGCTGCCCCCAGGACCTTCCCAGCTCTTGTGACCTTGCTGGGCATGACTTTCAGGGGAGCCCTCTGCCCAGGAGACATAGGTCACTCGAATCACACAGCCGTGCTGTAGCGGGTGCTAGCCGGGGGCCCTGGGGAGGGCAAGCACAGGGCACTCCTGCATGGAAACGAAAATGAAGATTTTTCTCTGCAGAAAATGGAAAGTGGTGCTGGGTCCAAGTGGTAGGTGACCTGGCTTTTGAGCGAAAATGCTGCTGGGAAATGAGAGAAAGAAACATGAAAAGAATGCAAATGAGGATGGTGGACAGGGGCCCAGAGGCCTGTTTCCTCCGCCCTCCGCGAAGGCTGAGTGTGTGATGCCTATAAATAGACACTCAAAACCCGTTCTAAATGGAGTGAAGACATGGGCCTGCTTCCTCTTATGGAAAGGCCTTACATAAGGTGCAGTGCTGCTGTTGCTCCTGGGCGGTGTGATGATTCGGTGCCTTTGCTGGAAGTCCGTGTGAAGCCCGTGGGGCTGCTGGGGGATGCAGATGGATGAGCTCTGGCCTTTCTGGAGACTCGCAGACTCTGGGAAGGAGGCCGTGGGCAGTGGGCAGGCCTCCCAGGGCTGGGACGCAGTCCTGAGACAGGCTCCGGGTTTCCTGAGGTGCTTCTGGGCAGGAGCAAGTGGGAAAAGCTGCACTGCAGGGCTTGGTCAAGTGACAGCTGCCCAGAGCTGGGGTTTAGGGTGCCTGGAGAGGACAGGGACTGGCAGGCCTGACTTGCTCACTGATGTGCTTGGAGTCACAGAGCTAACCTGTAACAGAGTGAGGAACTGAGGCTGCATCCCTGGACTCCCAGTGGAGGGTTCTTGCTGCTGGACTAACCTTTGGTTCGTGCCCTCACTCGGAATACTTATTTTTGGAGGACCCCAGGTGGCGAGCTTAGGAGTGAAGAAGGGAATACTATTCGATGCTCATGTGATTCCAGGCAACATTCTAGAGGTTTCTTTGCAGTTCATCTTCCCAGCCACCTTTGAAATAGTTCTTATTGTCCAGTTTTACACACAATGAAACTGACGGAGATGGTGTGAAGGGATTTTCTGACGCTCACACAGGAAGCAAGCAGCCCACGCTGACTCCACTGCGGAAAGCGTGTGTGTGATTGACATGCTTTTTGTGTGGTGCTCACTTTGGGTGTGATAAAGAGGCCTCCTTGCAGAGGGCCAGGCTCTGTGAAGCACCATGTTGCTTCAAAGAACAGGCCTTGAAAGGCCACAGAAGCACCATACCCTGGGAAAGAAATGGAACAATGGTGCAAACGGCCAGTTTCCCCTGAGCAGAGGCAAGCAGGTTACAGCTCTGCGGCTCCCGTAACGGGTACCTTGTTCAACATGGAAACATCTTTAGCCTCCTCAGAGACATCGGGTCATCTCCTTTACATGCGGACCAGAGGTATCTGCACCGGGCCATTTTGGGGAGGAAATTCCGTAATTATAACCCTCTGCTAGAAGTGTCTGCCTGGGAAGTGAGAGCAACTGGCCGCTTTCTTAGAGAAGTGAAGACGCTGAGTACAGACTAAACCTTTGTGATGAAGTCGAAGCCACTGTCTCGCCTGTGTCCTGTTTCCTTCCCCAGTGAAAGGGGCTGTTCCCTGCTGCTGCAGACCCCGGGACCAGACTGCAGGTGCCCTGTGCAGCAGTGCAGCGATTCGTGAAGGGCTCCCAGCCTGACCCAGCCCAATAGCTGACACCCCCGGGAGGAGGTGTATTGCTATCCTTTTTGAAAGGAACACAGAAAGCCTTTGTAACTTTCTCTGTCTGTAGCCAACATGGAGGGGAGAGGCAGAATTCAGATGTGATGTTGCAGACGAACGCTCCTCCTCCTGTTCCACCGCTGGCTTCCTGCCCATAGCCTTCTAATGCCCTTGCTCTGAATTCCTGATCCAACCTAAGGGCCTGGCCTTGACGCGCCTGAGCCTGCTGGCAGTAGCTTCCTCTTCAGCCTTCCTGTGCAGAGCTTCCACTGTTCAGGGAAGTCTGAGACCTGGTGGCCTCTTTCTCATTCTTTTCATGAGACGATCTCGCCCAGGAGAAGGTGGGCTGAGACCCTGGGCATTGGAGGTGGTCCTCCTTCCTGTCTTCACTTTCATCGCTCTCCACTCCCTGCCCACCCCCATATGTACACCCTCCACAGTCTGAAAGTGTCGTGAAGCATCAGCTTTGCAAACCCGTGGGGTCAAGCTTTGTTGTGGGAAAATACATATTCATGAGGGCTTTGAGGAGCCTCATTAAAATGCAGAGAGTCTCTCCTTTCAGAATGGTACATAAGCCATCTCTTTATTTGCCCAACACATTGTTCTTAAGGCAATAATTATGCGATGAATGGCTAAAGAAACATTTTAATTATTTGTTTAGGGTAATTTCTGATTATCTCATTAGAATTGTAATCTGTTCAGTTTTACAGGTGATTCAAAGCCTCATATTTCCATTTTTATACTTGAAGGAGCTCTATGTGGGCACCTGTATCATTGCTGAAACAAAAGTAATTTTCTCTGTTTTCTTCTGTTTTCTTCCAGAAAGATTTGATCACCAGGCAGGAGATTTTTCGGGACATTACCAAACCACTCATTTTCGGTAAGAAATACAAGGCAGCGTTGCATGGAGTGAGGTTTTGCTTTTGCCGTGTGGGGAGCGGACTGTTTCACTGGAGGGAAAATGCTACACTGCAGGCAGAACTGGCAACTGCCATGGTTCTTTGTTTTCTGGGATCCTGTGTGTGTGAGCTCGGGGAGTTTGAAGCTGGGGTTTGAGTCACAGCCAAGGAGTGGACGGACAGTGGGGACTCTGCTGGCACTCACCTTGCCTGGAACCAACCTGCCCACCACCCAATGACAACAGCAAGACAAGCACTCCCCGTGCATCCCTCCTCATCGTACTGGTGTTTCTGTAAACTGTGGTCCTCACCAGACTCCGTCATTGATTTGTGTAACCCTTACCTAGGTTCCTAGTTACAGCGAAAGTAGACACATGTATATTGGCAACAATAGGTAGCACTCAAACCTTTCACTCTCCAGTGTGGGCAGTGGCTGGTCTACTTCGAGAAGGGACCAGCCATTGTGAGATAAACCAGGAAGCTGAGCAGAAGAAATCTAACTTTGATAAAAAGAGGCCTCCTCAGCTTGCCAGGGATGGAGCGTGGCCCATCCTCCCTCCCTGTGCATGGAGCAATATTGTAGCCCTGATGAGACTGCCCCACGGTCAGCATCTGGCTTGCCCTTGCCCCGTAGGACTGGTAGGAACAGAGCCCTGGTGCCAACCGAGTGTTCCACACAGGGGAGACTTGCAAGGGACAGGTTCTGCACTGCAGATGAATTGGCTCTCTTCTTCTGTGGCTGGAGACACACAAGGCGGCGGCGTTGTAGGGAAGCCAGTGTACGGGGTGGGGCGTGTTTGGAGACCGAGGAGCAGAGGGCATTGTTGCTGGAGTTAAAGAAGCAGAGCCAGGGATGGTCTTCATGTCCTGATGCTCAGAGCAGGCCTGAGCTTCTGAGGGATTCTGGGGGTTCTTATGTATTCTTGGGAAGGAGCACGTGGTAAGCTTGGACAGGGAGGCAGTTCAGAGTGTCACATGCAAGGCAGCAGTGGCCTTGGGACCACCGCCCGACCAAGGCAAGGAACACTTTGTGTGTCCCCGTGGGGAAGCTCTGTGCCAGTTGTGAGGGGGCAGATGAAGACCAGCAGGGGTGGGGATGGATTCTGGAGTGTCAAGACTCAGGTTCAGAATCACAGTTTTTCTTCCGGGGCAGCACAAGGCCACAGGTCTGGCTATTTGAAGCCACCCAGAGAGCCATGATTTGTAAAGCAAGGCAGCTTTATTGATTTCACTTTCTGTCCTGCATCTTTCCCACATCGTGGTAACCACTCACACCCCTTTCTGCTTGTGTGGCCGGAATTCCCTTGCATCCAGTTGGGAAGCGTTCTTGTCACAGATGTCCTGGGTGAATTCCACGGTGGCTCTCCGTGGAGGGGGCACATTCACAAGGCATTTAAGAGATGTAGGACAATCAGCCCTCATCCATGAAACAGGATGAAATGGAGAGGAGCTGCATGATTATTAATGGGTTTGGACATAAGCTGGAGTGTCTGCTGAAATTTTTCTCTGTTGTCAGTTTTCAAAGTTTGTGAATGTACTTTTGTGCTCTCAACAAGGCCTTTTCTGCTCTGTTTTAACTTCCCACTTAGGGTTGTAAACATACTTCAGCCGTAATGACATTAGATGCATCATCCACTCTCGGCTCTGAAAGTGCTGGAGATTTTGATTGTCACCAGCAGTAAGGACAGCTTATGAAGGGAGATGTTGTTACTTATGGAGATGCAGCTCACGATTCCATAAAATTCCAGTCTTCTGTGAGCCCAGGGTTAAGCAGCTGCCTCAGCCCATCCACCCTCTGGGGACTGTCCACGGCGAAATTGGCTTCTCGACGTTTTCCTTATGGAACCTGGGGTGTCATTACATTCTGATAGAGTCATAGGGTGGTTCTATTTATGTCTCTAAGGTATAAGGTATTTTTTTTCTTCTGAGTCTAGAAAAGAACTACTGGAATTTTTATGTGTCCTGAAATACTATTAGACGATCAAAATCAATTGCAATAGAGAAGGTGCTGGGCTGTCTTCCCAATTGCGCTCACCCATCTGCAGTGTAATAGGCCTATCATGTAAGTGAATATACTCATCACAATTCTCTGCAGCTTCCCAGCAGAAAAGCATCTTCCTTCTCAGAGAGAAAGGCGGCAAGGAGATGGATATTTTTAAATGCCAATTATGCCAGAATGAGTCTCTGTGAGGAGATCTGTAAAGAGAAGAAAGGGCCTGGGTTTATTTATTTTTCTACTGCAAATGGAATGATTCTGTAGCTTCAGAATACTAATACCCGTGGTGTGCCTGACGTCTTTTCATAGGATAATTTGTGAATGTGCTTCCACTTACAGGAAAAGTTTGAGGCTCTTTTCTTCTTCTTCTTCCTTTTTTTTTTTAAGAATTAAATTCTAGGCCTCACTATATCCTATGATAACCATCCTATAGGCCCTTGATCTATAAAATGTGTGAATAATGAAATATATAAAAGCAGCAATTATCCTGAAGGAACATAGAAAATATTAATAAGCTGTATTTAAATTACAGCAAGTCTCAGAACATATATTAAGTTAGAAGACATCACGTCCTGAAAATGACTGGCTGATGTGGTTCTATTATGTGCCCTAGTACAGATGCATATAAATGCTGTGTAAAACCTAGCCCCAAGTGTTTTTTAAAATATAAGATTCAAAGAATGGCATGGAAATTCCAAGCTACGAGACCTGAAGAGAAAACACAAAGCCAGAGCACTAAGGGAGGAGGCCATGAGATCCCCAAGCAGTGAGGTTCCTGTTGGAGAGCCAGGATGATGAAGACTGTGCGGCATTTGTGCAGGAAGAGACGGGGCAATGGCTGGGACAGGGTGGCGAGACTAGGAGCAAGTGCTCACATGTATAGGAAGCCAGGAGGTGGCAGAGCTGTGTTATGGACCAGGTGGGAAGTGATGCAGGACAGCTGGTTGGCCACATAGGAAAAAAGAAAAGATAAAGTGAAATCCCTACCTCACAGCATATGTACCAGTAAACGGCCATAGAATTAAAGGCCTATGCCGGGCATGGTGGCTCACACCTGTAATCCCAGCACTTTGGGAGGCTGAGGCAGGCAGATCACCTGAGGTCGGGAGTTCAAGACGAGCCTGGCCAACATGGCAAAACCCCATCTCTACTAAAAATACAAAAAATTAGCCAGGTGTGGTGGAGGACACCTGTAATCCCAGCTACTCGTGAGGCTGAGGCAGAATTGCTTGAACCTGGGTGGCAGAGGTTGCAGTGAGCGAGATTGTGCCACCGCACTCTAGCCTGGGTGACAGAATGAGACTCCGTCTCAAAACAAAACAAAACAAAAGAAAAAAACAATTAAAGGCCAAAATGTAAAGACAAAAATGTTAAAATACATAGAAGATTTTTTTCTATCTGCTCTTGAGGTGGGAAACACACACACATCATAAAAGAAAAGATGGATTAAGCAAACATCAGTATTAGCAACTTCTTTAAGAGAACTGTAGGCTGGAATAAATATTCATGATGAATGTACTGTGAGAGATTGGTATTCTGTTTGTATCAAGAACTCTTTCAGATTAATTTAAAAAAGACAATAGAATTGAAAAAGGAGCAAATACTGTGAAGATGAAGAAACGCAAATGTCAGGTAGACAAATGAACTCTGCCTCGCTCCTAATCAGGAAACTGCCAGGGAGATCATGAGATACCACTTCACACTAACATGTTGGCAAATTGGGAAGTCTGATAATCGAAGGTTGCTCAGAGTGTGAAGCAAGGGGGCCTTCACGTCCTGTTTATCAAGGGCAAATTAGTAAAACCCCTTTGGAGAACAATTAGGTGTTATCTAGTAAGGTTGAAATGTGGATCCCCCAGGACCCAGCAATTCCACTCCTGGGTATAAATACCTTAGCAGGCCATGAAATGGATTCAGTGTTGTATTAGTCAGTTCTCTTGAAAACAGAACCAATAGGATCAATTTGTCTTAGAGTTTATGCGTTGATTGATCAATTCATTGGGGTCAATTGATAGATTATAAGGTATTGGCTTGTGTGATATGGCATCTGTGAAGTCCCACAATCTGCCATCTACAAGCTAGAGACCCAGGGAAGCCAGTATTGTAGTGCAAAGGCCTGGGAAGCAGAGAACTGGTACAGATTCCAGTCCAGGCCAAAAGGCCTGAGAACCAGAAGCATGAAGGACAGAGAAGACCAACGTCCCAGTCAAACAGTCAGGCAGAGCATGAATTCAACCCTCCTCTGCTGTTCTGTTGTATACAGGCCCTCACTGGAGTGGACGCTGCCCACCTACACTGAGGAGGGCCATCTGCTTTCCTCAGTCTGCCAGTTCCAATGCTAACCTCTTCCAGAAACACCTCACAGACTATCCAGAAACAGTGTTTAACCAGACGCTTGGGCACCTTGTGGCCCAGTCAGGTTGACACGTAAAATTAACCATCACAAGTAGGTCACAACCAGCATGTTCTGAAAATATGAACTGGATTAGAATAGGAGATATCAGGGTTTGTTCTGCATAGTGAATGATAGTGATCCTGAGAAGGGGGGCTGTGAGGGGTTGGGCCTGACAGCGATGGTTAAGTCTGAGTGGTGTGTTCATGGAGGTTTGCTACATTGCTTTCTGTATTTCTGCATATTTGCAAAGTTGAGGAGAAAAGAAGTTGCACCAAACACCTGGATGTCGGCACACAGACCCCGGTGTTCTCTGCTGTGGGTCCCTCTGATGGGGTCATCTTGCTCCTGTCTTGCTGGTTCATCCTCCACCTTGGCTGACTACCTGGCACCCTTGTACAGACGGTTCTGTTTGTCTCTTCATTGAAATGAGTGGGATTTATTTATTTATTTAGAGACAGGGTCTTGCTCTATTGCCCAGGCTGGCGTGCAGTGGTGTGATCACGGCTCACTGCAACCTTGACCTCCAGGGCTCAATCAACCCTTCCTCCTTGGCCTCCTGAGTGGCAGGGATTACAGGCACATGCCACCACACCCAGCTAATTTTTGTATTTTTTTAATAGAGATGGGATTTTGCCATGTTGCCCAGACTGGTCTTGAACACCTTGGCCCCTAGAGTGCTAGGATTACAAGTGTGAGCCACCGTTCCCTGCATGAAATGGGTGGGATTTCTGAATGAGCCAGGCTTTGCACATTGACCTGGCTCTGCCTCTTAAACTGCTGCCTTCACATGGGAGGCTCCTTCTGGTCCTGCCTGTGTGGCTGATTCCTCTCTCAGGCGCTTCTCTCTGTCTTCACAGATGAGGCTCGTGGGCTTCCCTTTTTGGGACCTTGGGTGGACATCTGAGTCCACAGCCCTCCTGCCTGGCTTCTATCTCTAGATTTGCAGGCCTGCTTGTCCCGTATCCTCCAGTGCCCAGCCAAGTGCCTCATGTACAGTGGATGCTCAAGAAGTATGTGGTCATCACATAGCTCTAGTCTCTTATTTTTATTTTTATTTATTTATTTTCTTGAGACAGGGTCTCACTCTGTCACCCAGGCTGGAATGCAGTGGCATGATCATAACTCACTGCGGCCTTGAGCTGGGCTCAAGCAGTCTTCCCACCTCAGCCCCCTGAGTAGCCAGGACTACAGGTGAGTGCCACCGTGCCCAGCTAATTTTAAAATCTTTTGTAGAGAAGGCATCTCACCATGTTGCTCAGACTGGTCTCAAACTCCTGGCCTCAAGTGGTCCTCCCACGTGGGCCTCCCGAAGTGCTAGGATTGCAGGCATGAGCCACTGCCCCTAGACTCTAGAAATGTTCAGAAGCTCAGTTTCCCATCTGCAAAGTGGAGACTCATGAGTTGGGGGCGGGTAGATCGTGAGAATGAACCACACAATGAAACGGGGATGTGTAGCACATGTGAGTTTCCGGATCTTGTTTGTTTCCTTCCCTGGAAGAGGCAAAGAGAGGACAAGGAGCTGGCTCTTACTATTTGCTTGCAGACTTGGTGTGAGCTTTCGGATTGGAAGCTCCTGCTCTGACACCCAGTTCTTTTTTGTTTCCAGTTGTACTTCAGAAGAGAAAAAAAATTAATCAACACCTTTTTTTTAAAAGATGGAAAACGGGTTAAGAAAGTAGCACAAGGAACTGCTACTAGGTTGAGCCCAACATAATTAGTGTGATGAAAGGGAAGTTAGCCATTTCTGTATGTAACTTTTGATTAATGTTATTCAGCTCTAATTAATTATGTCCAGTTCTAATTAATGACATTAGTGTGCAAGCCGGCATTCCCAAACTGTGTTCTGAGGAGTCCCAGCGGATGTTCCTGAATATAATAGTCCACGTTCACCTTAGGCCAGGAAGCGCTGTCTGTACTGCCGGTCTTGGACACTCCCAAAGCACCATATAAAAGGTCTTCAGAAGTCCTGCAGGAAAGGGAATAATTTAAATTCCGTTTAACCTGTCATCTCCCAGACTTACTTTTACCATGTGTGCTACTAGGCACATACGGACATGCTAATTTAACTCTCATCCCACAAGGTGTGTGCTTGGGCAAATTGATGAGCAATGTACATGTTCATGGAGATGTTTTCTAAGTTCCAGAGTCATAACAGGGGTCTCCTGTATCGCAGCAGAGTGCACTACAAAGAATTGCATTTCGGGTCGGGCGCGGTGACTCAAGCCTGTAATCCCAGCACTTTGGGAGGCCGAGACAGGCGGATCACGAGGTCAGGAGATCGAGACCATCCTGGCTAACACGGTGAAACCCCGTCTCTACTAAAAATACAAAAAAATAGCCGGGCGAGGTGGCGGGCGCCTGTAGTCCCAGCTACTCGGGAGGCTGAGGCAGGAGAATGGCGTAAACCCGGGAGGCGGAGCTTGCAGTGAGCTGAGATCCGGCCACTGCACTCCAGCCCAGGCGACAGAGCGAGACTCCGTCTCAAAAAAAAAAAAAAAAAAAAAAAAGAATTGCATTTCGTACAGTCTCGGGCTGCTGTGAACTAATCTCCTTTCTCGGGCGAATCGCATAATCTCCTTCCATCAGTTCATACATCTGCAGAGGAAAGGGTGATGGTATGCCACCAGCCCACCCTGGATGGTGGGAGGGCTCCTAGCAGCGGTCACTGTTACCATCTCATAAGAGACCCTCATTCCAAGAAAGTCCATGTCATTTGCCATGTTCTGGTTTCAGGGGGTCGGCGAGTGGGGGTGCTGCAGGGAGAGACCACCACTTACCTCCTGAGCCTCGTGTGTGGGGTGCACTGTGCGTTGTCCGTTGTTGGATTTGTATTCATTGTTCATGTAAAAGTGATTATGTTGAAAAACAGATTGGTGGCAGACAGGCATGTTTGGCGTGGGTCAATGTGAGGCTGGAAAGAGAGCACCTGACCTTCAGTTCCAGAACCAGCCGCTGCGGGAAAGGGTGGCGTCTTGGTGTCCGCACACCGTGGATGTCGAGGGAGATGAAGTGCAGCCTGGGGAGGGTGGACTCATCAGTCCAGTGGGGAGGGAGTGAGGGTTGATCTTTCATCTCGAAGGATGAATATACATTTCTGCGAGAGAGGGGGAAGACAGACGTTCCGGCCAAACAAGCATGTATACGTGACTGAAGCGTGGACAGAGGAAGCAGCGTGGTGTGTCCGGGAATGGAATTGTTTGACCTGGCTTGATGGAGGAGCCCGGGGTGAGGTGGAAGAGGTAACAGAGGTCAGCTTGACCTGTGTAGACGGCCTGGGAGAAGCCCTGGCAGGTCTTTGTTGGAGGCTGACAGGAGGGGATGTGTGTTTTCCATAGTTGGCCTCGGTGGGTGCGGCATGGGGTGGAGGCCCGTGCAGGCTCCTCAAAGAGTCTCTCAGAGAGACGACCAGGCTGGTGTTTTCATGGTATGGAGGTCGTCTTTGGAAACTCCCTTCAGAATCTACTTACGACCTGAGTCAGATCTACCCTCCAGAGAACATCTGCTGCTACTGGAGATAGCTCTTCAAAAGCTAATGCAGGAGCTGAATGTCTTTCCGCCACGAGGGTTCCTTCTGCGCATCCATTAGTCTAGACTCTTGCCGTTTGAGGAGAGAGGCTCAGAGTAGTTAAGCCACTAGCTCCAGGTCTGATAGCTGGTTGATAGGACATCAACCTGCGGAGTCTCTGTGGAGCTGGAATAGTTTCAGTGGTGCGTTGAAACAGTAGGGGATGGATGGGAGAAAGGCTTGGTCAATTAGTCAGATTCAGCCAGAGAAGCAGTAGGGGATGGATATGAGGGGATATAGTGTGAGGAATCCGCTCACGCGATTGTGGGACCTGACCGGGCAAACCCACAGGGCAGGCCATGGGGAAGGGCGGGCTGGAACTCCCAGGCATGGCTGAAGCTGCAGTCCACAGGCAAAATTTCTTCTTCCTGAAGGAAGCCTTGGCTCTACCTTTAAGGTCTGCTGACAAATTGATCCACATCCAGCCAGATTATCTGGGATAATCTCCTTTCTAAAAATCAACTCGTTACGAACTTTAATGACATGGACGGAAGACTTTCACAGCAACACCTAGAAGAGTGGCGTGATTGCCAAGTCAGTACCTCAAAAAGACCACACGCTTGGTAACACATGGGGGCTCCAGGGCCAAAAGCTGGTGCTGCAGATGCGTGGGGTGGCAGCACTGTCACTTCCTGTCTCCCACTAACCTCAGGGTCACAGTGGGCTGGTGGCTGTAGCATGGTCCACACCTGCTCTCAGGGGTGCTGGAGGGAGACTGAGGCCCAGGCTTTTGTCTTGGAGACTTGGAATATATCTAGGATCCCTTCTAAAAGCCAAGTTCTAGACAAGATCTGGCCTTTCAGGGTTGGAGAGACCCCACGTGGCTTCTGAGCAGACTTCCTTCCTGAGCTCAGTCTTGGAAGTGAAGGTGTCACCCCTGTTTGCCCCCTTCCTGTGACAGAGGGCTCTTTGCTTCTCTGCACTCCATGCCCCAGAGACAATCTGCGCTCGGGACAATTTTATCTGAAATCTATTCCCAGCCCTAGCTTAGCCTAGTGGCACACTCAGTCCTGAAACCTAGAGGCCATTTCCACATTGGTGTAGCACCGTGATTCTCAGACTGTGTTTGGTATCAGGATCACCTGGGGAACTTGGTAAAAATACA
Organism: Colobus angolensis palliatus; assembly: GCF_000951035.1. NCBI lineage: Eukaryota > Metazoa > Chordata > Mammalia > Primates > Cercopithecidae > Colobus > Colobus angolensis. Next base: position 1,474,917 of record NW_012116199.1, read on the forward strand.
AATGCAGGCCGTATCCTGCTTCCTCCATCCTGGGCTTCTGTGTTCTTTGTTAGCCTTCTCAGTGGTTCTGACCTACATCAAAGTTGAGGACCACTGGTATAACACACGGCTGCTCAGACTCCAGTGTGCACTGGAATCTCCTGGGGATCTCGTTTATTTTATTTTTAATTTTTGAGATGGAGAATCGCTCTTGTTGCCCAGGCTGGAGTGCAATGGCATGATCTCTGCTCACTGCACCCTCTGCCTCCTGGGTTCAAGCAATTCTTCTGCCTCAGCCTCCTGAGTAGCAGGGATTACAGGCACACACCACCATGCCCAACTAATTTTTGTATTTTTAGTAGAGATGGCGTTTCTTCATGTTGGCCAGGCTGGTCTTGAACTCCTGACCTCAGGTGATCCACCTGCCTTGGCCTCTCAAAGTGCTGGGGTTACAGGCATGAGCCACTGCACCCGGCCAGGGACTTTGTTTAAATGCAGATTCTGATTCCATGGTTTTTGGTGGATCCTGTGATTTTGTGTTTCTAACAACCCCCCAGGTGCTGCAAATGCCTCTGGTCCTCAGACCACATCTTAAATAGCAAAGGCATAGATAGGGGCTGAAATTAAACACCTAAGAATTGCCCGGACTTGCATCGGAATTCTGCCTCTACCACTTAACTGTCTCTGTGTCACCCTGGGCAAATTGCTTGATCTTCTCTAAACCTTGATTTTCTTATCTGGACAATGAGAATAATGTGCCTTTTTTGTTTGTTTGAGATAGCATTGCTCTCTGTTGCTTAGGATGGAGTGCAGTGCTGCAGTCTCCACTCACTGCAGCCTCAACCTCCTGGGCTCAAGCAGTCCTTCCACCTTGGTCTCCCAAGTAGCTGGGACCTCAGGCACACACCACCACACCCAGCTAATTTTTAAATTTTTAATTAGAGACAGGGTCTCATTGTTTTGCCCAGACTGGTCTTGAAC
>NW_012116199.1:1476086-1528222 GCF_000951035.1 Colobus angolensis palliatus
GGTGGCAGGCCCCTGTAATCCCAGCTACTTGGGAGGCTGAGGCGGGAGAATCACTTAAACCCAGGAAGCAGAGGTTGCAGTGAGCTGAGCACTCCAGCCCGGGCAACAGAGCGAGACTCTATTTATTTATCTCTAAATAAATAAATAGATAAATAAATAATGCTTTGACAGTTAGAAAAGAAAGAGTTTAATACTGCAACATAATAAAGACCACACAAGACAAAGCCCACAGCCAACAGCATACCCAGTGGCGAAAACTTGCAAAGGCTTTTCCTCTTAAGATCAGAAACAAGACAAGGATGCCCCCTTTCACCACTTCTATTTAACATAGTGCTAGAAATTCTAGCCAGAACAATTTGGCAAGAAAAAGAAATCAGAGGCATCCAGATTGGAAAGGAAGAGGTGAAATTTTCTCTCTTTTCGCATGTCATGGTCTTACGCAGTATGTAGAAGGCCTTAAAGACTTCACACACACACACAAAGCTGTTATAACTAATATATGAATTCAGTAAAGTTGCAGTATCCAAAATCAACATGCAAATATCAGTTGTATTTCTATACACTAGGAATGAGCAATCTAGAAGGGGAGTTAAGAAAACAATTCCATTAACCAAGGAAGCAAAACATTAGTGCACCGAACACTACTGAGCATCGCCGAGAGAAATTACGACACCAGTAAATGGAAAGAAATGGCATGTTTTTAGATTAGAAGACAATATTGTTAAGATGTCAATACTACCTGTATTAGTCCATTCTCATGCTGCTAATGAAGACATACCTGAGACTGGGTAATTTATAAAGGAAAGAGGTTTAATGGACTCACAGTGGGCTGGGGAGACCTCACAGTCACGGCAGAAGACAAAGGAAGAGCAAAGGCACGTTTCGCATGGCAGCAGGAAGAGAGCTTGCGCAGGGGAACTCTCATTTATAAAACCATCAGATCTCGTGAGATTTATTCACTACCACAAAAACTGTATGGGGGAAACCGCCCCCATGATTCAGTTATCTCCACTTGACCCCGCCCTTGTCTCAAAGGACACAGTCAGCAGTGAAAAGGCAACCCAAGGAATGGAAGGAAATCTTTGTAATTCGTACATCCGATAAAGGGTTACTATCCAGAAGGTGTGAAGAATTCTTAGACTTTAACATAAAAAACAAGCCACCTGATTAACAAATGAGCAAAGGGCTTGAATAAACATTTCTCCACAGAAGAAAGACACATGGCCAGTAAACACAGGAAAATGTGCTCAACATCACAAATCGTTAGAGAATTGCAAATCAAAATCAAAAGATACCACCTCACATCTATTAGGCTGGCTATTACAAAACAAAACAGAAAATAAGTGTCTGTGAGGATGTGGCAGAATTGGAACCCTTGTGCACTTTAGGTGGGAATGTAAATGGTATAGCCCATCAGAAATCAGTATATGGTAGTGCCTCAAAAAATTGAACATAGAATTGCCGTGTAATCTAGGCGTGATTTCACTTCTGGGCATATGCCCAAGGGAAGTAAAAGCAGGAGCTCGAAGAAATATCTGTACATTCATGTTCATGCAGCATGAGTCACAAGAATCAAGGGGTGGAAGCCACCTAGGAGTCCATTGGCAGATGAATGGATCAACAAAATGTGGTGTGTACACAGAATGGAGTCTTATTTTGCCTTGAAAAGGAAGGAAATTCTGACACATGCTGTAACATAGATGAACTTTGAACCTTGAGGTCATTATGCTAAATGAAAGAAGCCAGATAGAAAAGCACAAATCCTATGTAGTTCCACTGACATGAGGTACTCAGAATAGTCAAATTCATGGAGACAGAAAGTAGAATGGTGGTTGCCAGGGGCTGGAAGGAGAGGGAAGGGGGGTTAGTGTTTAATCGGAACAGAGGTTCAGTTTTACAAAGTGAAAAGAGTTCTGGAGATGGATGGTCATGATGGTAGCCCAGCAATGTGAATGTACTTAATGCCACTAAGCTGTATTCTTCAAAATGCTTCCAATGGTAAATTTTTTTTTTTTTTTTTTTTTTGAGACGGAGTCTCGCTCTGTCGCCCAGGCTGGAGTGCAGTGGCCGGATCTCAGCTCACTGCAAGCTCCGCCTCCCGGGTTCACGCCATTCTCCTGCCTCAGCCTCCCGAGTAGCTGGGACTACAGGCGCCCGCCAACACGCCCGGCTAATTTTTTGTATTTTAGTAGAGACGGGGTTTCACCGTGTTAGCCAGGATGGTCTCGATCTCCTGACCTTGTGATCCGCCCGTCTCGGCCTCCCAAAGTGCCCAGTGGTAAATTTTATGTTATATGTATTTTACCACATTTTTTTTGTCTTACAACAGAAAGGACTCAACACCGTATCTAGTAAAACACACACTGAATGTTATTATTGAAAGCATAGATGGTAGGATCACTTGAGCCCAGGAGTTCGAGACCAGCCTGGGAAACACTACATAAAATTAAAATAACAAATTACCTAGGTGTCCCAGTTACTCAGGAGGCTGAAGTGGGAGGGTCCTTTGAGCCTGGAAGTTCGAGGCTGTAGTGAGCTGTGATCGTACCACTGCATACCAGCCTAGGGAACAGAGCGAGACCCTGTCTCAGAACAACAACAAAAACAAATAAATTTTTTAAAAAAAGCACAGAACCAATCACAGGGACACTCCATATGTACGAATTCTACCCACAGTCCTTATTCGTGCCCCTGAGTGTCTGCCTTCCCACCATTCTATGGGACTTGGTTTCCATTCCCTCACCTCTCCTGTTGCTCTCTGCCAAAGGTAATTGAAACCCTGTTTCTGTTCTTCCAGTCTGGTCAGGTGGGAAGCTGTTCTCTAATGTGGGTTAACCAGGACAGAGGGTGTGTGTGCGCATGGGAGAGAGAAGCCAGCAGGCTCCTTCTCCCAGGTGCTGGACTATGGAACCTGATACTAACATGGGGATCCTCCCCGAGAGCCTTGGATCTCCTAATGCACCAAGGTATCCTACTGCGAAGGCATCAGAAAATCTGACTTACAGAAGTTAGGGCAGTGTTTACAGTACCATGATAGCAGGCAGAGCCCAGGGTTCAAAGCAGAATCGGAGGAAAAACTCTAAAAACATGAGCCCCTGCCCAAGATTTGGTCTCACAGCGCATTGCACCCCCTCCCCTCACTGTAACAATCCACGCCCTCAATACGAGCACCTGGAGTTTTTCATGGAGACTAAAGTGGGAGGAAGCTTTGGAGAGTCACCGTTTTGAAGTCTGTTGTGAATTGAACAGTGTGCAGATGATAAGTCACTTATTTTAAAATAAGCTTCTTAATTCAAGTATAATGTAAACACAAAATTACAAAAATCCTAAGTGTTCACTGCCATGAATATTTTCAAAGTGAACACACCGGTGAAACCACCGCCCAGGCTAGGAATGAGAACATCACCACAACGCAAGAATCTCCCCGGGGTCCTCTCCCAGCCACAGCCTGTGCCCCCCAAGCCCCACCACCACCGAAAGGTAATCGGAATCCTAGCACCAAATGTTATTTTGGCAAATGTTTGAATTTTTTTTAATAAATGAATTTCTGCAATATATACTGTTTTGTGTCAGCTTCTTTTATGCAACGTTATGTTTGTGAGGGTCACTCACAGGTTTTGAGTGTGACAGCACTTCATTGACTCCCTGTTACAGAGCATTGTAAAACTACACATAATTCATCGATTCTGTGTTTGATGGACATTTGCATCTTTTCTAGTTTGGGGTCCTGACTGCCGCTGGGAACAGTCTTACACATTTGGTGTACGCATGATTGCGTTTCTATTGAGGGTACATCCAGGACTGGAATGGGCAGGTCACAGGGTCTGGGTGTTTCTATTTTGGTGAAGGCTGTCAGTCCTTTTTCTGACGTGGTTGTACCCAATTACACTCCCACCTGCAAATAGGAGTTTCATTTGCTGCACATCCTTGCTCATAACTGGTGGTGTCAGTCATTTTAATTTGATTTCTGGTGGGTGCACGGTGGGATCCTCTGGTATGATTTTCAGCTCACTGAAGACTAACTGTTGAATGTCTGTTTCGAATGCTTGTCTTGTGCTTTTCGAAACCTTCTCTTGAAGTTTTTGTGCAAGTTTTTGCTCATTTTTCTGTTGCATTTTCTTTCTCTTAGTGCTTTGTAGGAGTTCTGGTTTTTTTTGAGACAGAGTCTGGCTCTGTCACCCAGGCTGGAGGGCTGTGGCGTGATCTCGGCTCACTGCAAGCTCCGCCTCCCGGGTTCACACCGTTCTCCTGCCTCAGCCTCCCGAGTAGCTGGGACTACAGGCGCCCGCCACCACGCCCGGCTAATTTTTTGTATTTTTTAGTAGAGACGGGGTTTCACTGTGTTAGCCAGGATGGTCTCGATCTCCTGACCTCATGATCCACCCACCTTGGCCTCCCAAAGTGCTGGGATTACAGGTGTGAGCCACCATGCCTGGCCAGCAGTTCTTTATATAGTTAGTACCTGAGACCTTTGCTAGATGTACATATTACGAATATTTTCTCACACTTTCTCACTTTCAGTGGTATCTTTTGATGAGAAGGCCCAGATTATCAATCATTCCCTTTAAGGTTAAAGCTTCTTTGTGCCCTCTTTAGGAAATCTATGCATACCTAAGAACATGAAAACAACAGCATATTTATTTTTTCCAGTTTTCTTGCTTTCTAATGTATGGCTTTAGGGTTATAAATAGCCTATTAAGCCTGCTTTAGCTGTAAACCACTATTTTTTAAAATTGTAGCAAAAAAACACAGCATGAAATTTACCATCTTAACCATTTTTAAGTGTACAGTTCGGCAGTGTTAGGTAAATTCATAATGTTGTGAAACAGATCTCCAGAACTTTTTCATCTTGTGAATCTGAAAATCTGTACCCATTAAACAGCAAGGAACCACCATTCTGCTTTCCGACTCTGTGAATTTGACTACTCTAGGTACCTCAGTTAAGTGGAATCCTACAGCTTTTATCTTTTTGTGACTGGCTTATCTCGCTTAGTATAATGTCCTCAAGGTTCATCTGTGCTGTGTTGTGGTATAAGATTTCCTCCCTTTTTGAGGCTGAATAATATTCTGTGGTATGAAGAGACCATGTTTTGTTTATCCATCATCCATTGATAGACATTGGGTGGCTTTTATTCCTTGGCCATGATGAATAGTGCTGTTGTGAACATGGCTGGCTGTCCAGCACCATTTTTGGATACATTGTATCTTTATTATTAATTAGTTCAAAATGTGTTTACTTTTAAAAATTTCTCCTTTGACATGTGGGTTATTTTAAAGTAGTTGATTTCCAAATGCCTCCATATTTTATTTCTAGCTTGCTTACACTGTAGTCAGGAACAGATTGTTTACAATGTTAACATTTTGAAATTTGTTTACACTGGCTTTAGACTTGTCCACCATATGATTAATTTTGACAGAATATCCCGTGTGTCCTTGTGTGTAGTTCCTCTGTTCAGTACTTTAGGTATATTCATGAGGAAAAATGGGTAATTGTGGTATTCAAATCTTATATTTCCATTCTTATTTTTACCTCTTTATTATATCACTTACTGAAAGAAGTGTGTTAAAGTATCCTGCTGTTCATAATGTCTATTTATGTGTACTAGGCATAAATTTCATAATGTCTAATGCTTTAGATTTGTCTTATTATAGCCCTGTCAATTCTCCCTTTATAAATTTTGAGTGCATTTAACTAGATACATATACATTTAGAATTTATTTCTAGTAGGTTGCCCTTTTTAATTATGAATTTTTTCTTTTCCGTAAGAATGCTTCTCTTTGTAAAATCTAGTTTGTGTAATTACCAATATAAGTATATAAACTTTCTTTTTTAACTTACTGCTTTAGAATAGTTTTAGATTCACAGAGATGTTGCAAAGATAGTAGAGAGAGTTCCCATACATCGTATAGCTACTTTTCCCTATTGATGGTACATCTGTTGTAATTAATGAACCAGTGCCAACACATTATTCTTAACTGAAGTCCATACTTCATTGACATTTTCTTAGTTTTCATCGAATGTCCTTTTGCTGTTCCAGGATTCCATGAAGAGATGGCTTTGAGTTCCGTTATCATGTCGCTTTAGGTTCTTTTAGACTGTGACAGTTCCTCTGACCTCTCTTGTTTCTGATGACCTTGACAGTTTTGAAGAGTACTGGTCAGGTATTTCATAGAATATCCTTCAATCTGAGTTTGGTTGACATTTTTCCCATGGTTCAATAGGGGTTATGGGCTTTGGGGCAGAATATCCCATCTGAAAAAGTGCCATTCTTATCCTTCCAAATGAGGGGCACATAATTTATCATTGTTGATGTTACCCTCAATCATCGTTAACACTCATCTCCATGAGGGGACAGTATCTACACCAATTATTTGCAGTTCTGCACAGGGAGATTGGTCTGTTCTCACTCATTTATTTTCTCATTCATTTATTTGTATTTGTGTGGACTCATGGATATTTATTTTATACTTTGGGTTATAAACCAGTAATGCATTGTTAATTTTGTGGTTCAGATAGTTCCAGCTTTTGCCCTTTCCTAAGATAGTGGACTCACTCCTCTGTGTTGTTTCAACTCTACGAATTTGGGCCCTCAAGTTCTTGTTGCCTTATTAGCCATAAATTGCAATTTCTTATTTCCCCAGTCCTCCGAGACTACTGAAAGTTCTGCTTAGCACTATTGCCTCTTAACCACTACTTTCTTCCTGTGTGTGTTTTTAGCCTTTTGGCTTCCATCACTCACGAATCCCCAAATGCCTTGATGAGAAAAGCAGCCCAGAATGCTGAGCTAATTTCTGAGTAATTATCTACTTGTCATGATCTCAGCCCCTCAAGTTCTAGCTTCTTGGTAGCTCTCTGATGTTTCCACAGAGATCATTTAAAACATTTTCGTCAAGAGTTTCTAGTTGTTCTTGGTGAGAGGATTAGTCTGACACAAGCTAGTGCATCATAGCAGGCAGTGGAATTCTTCAGACATAATTTTATTTTTACTTCCCCCCACTATGTCATGGTTAATGGTTCCTCATATTTTAATATCTGATGCTTTGCACCCATACAGCAACTCTCCTGAGTAATGAAGATGTTATGTATATAGGAAAGTGAGTCATTCTTTGCATTTCGTTCATTTATGCCCTTAGTCACAAGGGCTTTAGCAAAGAATTGGCTTCCACTCTCTCTTTAAGGTAAGGAAATAAATAATGACCTTGGAAGATAGTATTCATCATAAAAGCATTTGATGAAAGGAGCAATTGGCGTGAACTATATAAAATAGACTTTTCAGTCTAACGGGACAGTGTAATTATTGGTGCAGATTTCTAGTTAGGCCTTAAAGAAATTAAGCCTCCCTATATGGTTAATAATGGACTTGTGTAAGAAGATTGCTTCAGAGATTAGGTCTGTGATTCACATTAGCATATCTGGCAGTGAAAGCGTACCTTTCTCAGAATCAAGCAGGATATGTAAGATCTTTGTGTATGCTTTTGCTCAACTTGACTGCTGCCATCCCTGAACTTGACTTGATATTTTTACATCCCCTTCAAGTCTGCATCCCAGTTTTGTGTCATCTACAGTTCTGAAGAGCTGCTGTGTGCTTTCTCATCATCCAGGGTTGAAAAGAGCCAGATGGTTGGAGAATCCACACAGACGGACAGTTTCCCCTGAATCGATGCCTGCTGAGTGTGCTCATGCAGGTAGCTCCTACGCCATCTCACTTTGCTGCATGCAGCTCACATGTTTCAGATGATCCACAAGAACATTGGGAAGGACTTGCTGAAATCCTGCTTTGCTACAGTCCAGATATACTCTCTTCCAGATCTCCCTTAACTTCCTTTGCAGATTCTGTATTGCAGAAATGAGGCTAATTTCACAAACTTCCTCTTACTGAATTCATTTTTAGCTCTAATAATTACCACTTTTCTTAGACGTGATCCCCAAACAATCCTTTCATAAATGCATTTTAGAACTGCACTGTCCATAGTGGCAGCTACTTGATACATGTGGCCATTTAAATTTAATTTAAATGAATTAAAATGAAGCAAACAGAAAATGCAGTTTCACTATTGGACTAACCATGTTCCAAGTGTTCAATGCCTGCCATGTTGGACAGTGCAGATAGAACACTTCTATCATTGCAGAAATTTCTGTTGAGCAGAGCCGTTCGAAAACCTTGTTTTAGAATCAGATGTGAGCTCACCCATCTACAGATTACTCAGTCATCATTTGACTGTATTTTTTTTTTTTAAAGAGACAGGGTCTCACTTTGTTATCCAGGCTGGAGTGCAGTAGTGCCATCATAGCTCACTGCAGCCTTGAACTCCTGAACTCAAGTGATCCTCCTGCCCGTCTCCTGAGTAGCTGGGACTACAGGTATGTGCCACCAGGCCTGGACATTATTTGAGTCTTTAAGAAACATTTACATGTGTTTTTTCCTGTCATCTCTCTTTTTCTCCATTTCCTCCAAAATCACCTTTGAAGGTAACTCCATTTCTGTATTGCCCAAATCAGTCTAAAGTGTGGGTGTTGGATGTGGACTTTTTTTTCGGTTTCTAAAGAGGCTGTGTTGCAGACGAGTGAAGCCACCTTTGGCATTCTAGAATTTGTGCCTGAAGAACATCGCTTTCTGTCTTGCTGATGTTTACGTGACTGCTGTGATTGTTAAGGGAAATAAGGAGAAATGAATGGGATCCACATTGCTTGACCCGGGATACCGGTTTCTGAGTGCTCGTGGAGGTGAGAGGCATGCTGTTGGAGAATCAGCCATCAAGCTGTCTTTTCCAGAGTGGGTATTGTCCAGGGCAGTTGCAGAGTGAGCACACCGTACAATGAGTGTCTGGGGTCCTTCATTTATTTCTTTACAGCATCTTTAGTAGAATAAAATTCCAGTGTTAAGAAACCAAAAAAATAAAAATGTGCCCAGCTCTCCTGGGGTTGACCATCTCAGCGGCTACATCCCATCCCAAGGGGGCAGCCCCTCTCCTGTCTGTGGTGTGCCTGCTGCCCCCCAGGAGCCACGCTCACCAGTTTCGTCCGCTGGTGGTTGATGAGGGGCGGAGAATCTTTTAGGACCCAGATCCTGGAGATCGTTGTTAATGGAGAGCCTATTATCAAGTCAGGAAGAAGAAAAGTCATTGTTAGATGAGTGAATACAGTTTAAAAAATGATGAAGTGTTCGTCAGGCACTTGGGATTTCTTGCTCTTATGCTAACAGGATTTTTGAAAATCCACCCACTGTTTGGAAACTTGCTTGCTCAGTGACAACTGCATCCGAATAGCACATCATGAGCCAGGTGTGTGGGGGGACAAGAGTGAAGGGAGTACTGGAGGAAGTCGCTCTGGGCCAGGAGGCGGGGACCCTGGCCACCAGCTGTGTGACCCAAGACAGGTCCTTGCAGTGCTGGGTCTTGGTTTCGGCCACTGCCCCCCCAGCCCCCAGCCTCCCAGAATTATTGTGAGAAACGGTGCATGTTTCTGCAGAAGGTGGGTTAACGTATCTACCTCTGGTTGGCCAGGTGCGGTGGCTCACGCCCCTAATCCCAGCACTTTGGGAGGCCGAGGCGGGCGGATCACAAGGTCAAGAGATCGAGACCATCCTGGCCAACATGGTGAAACCCTGTCTCCACTAAAAATACAAAAAATAGCTGGGCGTTGTGCTACTCAGGAGGCTGAGACAGGAGAATCTCTTGAACCAGGGAGTCGAAGGTTGCAGTGAGCTGAGATGGTACCACTGCACTCCAGCCTGGAGACAGAACGAGACTCAGTCTTAAAAAAAAAAAAAAAAAAGAACATATCTACCTCTGGTCAATGCAGGAACGAGGTGAGCTTTTATTATCCCCTTTGATAGACAAAGCAGTGGAGCTTAACGAGCATCCATGTCATGAGGAAGCACAAATTCACGCTTATTATTTTTGTGGAAAGACCCCTCACTTCCTGGTCCTGATATTCTCTGTGGGACCTCTGGTGAGTCAGGGAAGGCCTCCTAGTGTGGAGACAACCACCCCAGCCTCTGATGTGCAGGAGTGTGGGGACTAAGTGACACTGGCAGTATGCTGCACAAGTGCAGACCTGGATTGTTAGGAGGGAAGGTTAGAAGTCAAGAGTCAGTGGAAAACGGGGAATAGCTGGCTGGCTCTTCAGAAGGGAGTCATTATTTTGTGCACCTTGCAACTCAGGCAGTGAGCCTGGTGGGGAAAGACAAATGACTGCTCTTTTTTTTCCTGTCCATGTGTCTCCCCCTGTGAATGTGTTACTGGGTGCAGCTGTCTCCTCTGATGGTCTCTGGGCTTTTCTCTCACCTCCCTTCCTTCTTTGCCTGTTTCTCCTTTGCTCTTCTGTCTCCATTTCTCTCTGCCTACATTTCATCTCTTTCTGTTCCTTCTTCCTTCCTTTTTTATCTTCAGATTTTAACCTGTTCCTTTCATCAAATGATGCTTATTAAATACATGCGGTGAGTTATATTTTTGTTTCTAAGAAAGCTGATCAACATGACTGTGTAAGTTCAGTCTGTGAAAAGACAACAATGATGACAGCCAGGCAGAACTTTGGAGGAAGGAGGGTTGGGTCCCGGGTCCCCCTGATTCGGTGGGTGTCTGTGCATAGAGTGGTGCCTGTCTGCTTGAGGATAGGAGGCTTTGCACTTTGAGGCCCTTGCTCCCTGGTCTGGGGCATCTGAAGGGCTGTGGTGGGAAGAGGGTCAGAACCAAGGCCCAATGCACCTGGAGCTCACTGCACACACTTCTGGGAGGTTTCTCTTATTTTCTCTATTTTAATTTCTCCATTTTCTCTTTTCTCTCTTTCTGGAATTCCTATCTATCTGATTTTTTACCTCTTCATTCTATCTTTGAAGTCTCTCTTTTCTTTCCTATTTTTCCATCTTCTTTTCTTTTTTTGAGACGGAATCTCTTTCTCTCTTGTCCACTGCAACGTCTACCTCCTGGGTTCAAGCGATTCTCCTGCCTCAGCCTCTGGAGTAGCTGGGATTACAAGAGCCCGCCACTGCGCCCGGCTAATTTTTGTATTTTTAATAGAGATGGCATTTCACCATGTTGGCCAGGCTGATCTTGAACTCCTGACCTCAAGTGATCCATCCACCCTGGCCTCCCAGAGTGCTGGGATTACAGGCGTGCACCAGTGTGCCCAGCACCATCTTCTTTTCTTTCTGTTCTGTTTTCTGGGATCGTTCAATGACTTTAAATACCTGTATTGAAATGTTTATGCTTGCTTTTACTTTGACTCTCTGAGGGCTCTCTGAGGACTCTTCCCTATGCTTTCATTATTTCTTATTTTGTAGCACTGTATCTTTTTGTTTCTGAAGCGATGTCTTCTTTTATTTATTTAAAGGTATTAATTTGTTATTTTGTTTCTTTTTTGACAATTACTTCTGTTTCCTTCACTCTCTTTTTTCCTTTGCTGTCCTTGCACTTGCTTGTGTGGATTGTGGTCTTCCTGTTTGAGACCTTCCTCCCAGATCTGAGCCGATCTGAGCCTTGCTTGTCAATTCCCATTGACAAGTGAAGCTCTGAAAATTGACTGGAGTCTCTGCAACTGTGGCTGCACATTAGCATCACCTGGAAGCATTAAGAACTGCTTCTCCTGAGGGACTGTCCCGGGGCCATTGGATGAAGATCTGTTGAAGTGGGGTCTACATATTGATAGGTTGATAAATAGAGATATTGATGGAGATGGGTAGAAATACAGAGTTTCACTCCTCAGCAATTCTAATGTGCAACCAGGGCTGAGCGTTATGTAGTCTTGGGTGACAGTGCCGGGCCTCTCGAGAGTTGGTGTAAGTACCGTGAGTGAAACCACGCTGCGTTTTACTGCACTGGGTGCCTGGAAGACTTTGATTGCATCCATACGATTCTCTTTCTGTGCCTTTGGCGAATTGCAGATTGGGAGGAATTCTATATCCCTACAGAGACCATTCAGTGAATGAAGTTTCAGGGACCTATGAGGAAGAAGGATGAACTGGCGTCCCAGGAGGGGGCGGCTGTCCTTCTGCCAGAGGAGTCAGCAGGGCTGGGACAGGAAGCATGGGAAGGGCAGCTATGCAGAGCTGGATCCAGGAGGGGCCACCTGGTGGCAGGTGTGATCACAGAGCAGCCCCTGGCTAGGGATGGAGCTGGAGCTGCCAGGGAAGCTTGGAGGCCAGGTAACTTGGCTCTTGGGCTCTCATGAAGCCAACTGTTCATCTCCCAAGCTCTGAGAAAACAGTGGAGTCCAGGAGTGAGAGGATATGGTAGCTCCATAAGGAGGAGGAACCTGCAGTTGGAGAGGGCAGCGAGGAGGGGCAACATAAGCGATACTCTGCACCCGAGAGAGGTGGCCAGAACCTGGGCCCCCACTTGCTGCGGGTGACCTTGCACCTGCCACACCTCCTCTTGGAGTTTCTGTAACTGGGAAATGAGGATCCTGACCATCTCTGCCAGGCCGGAGAGGAGATGGGCTGATGTGCGTTGTGAGACGGTAGAGACTGGGGCGTAGGAGGCGAATTGGCTCTCCGAGTTTATGGTATAACCTTCTTCCACACTGTAGGAATCAGGTTTGCCCCTGAACCTGCAGACTGGCTAAGGCCAGGGCTGGAAAGAGAAAAAAGTAAGCAGAGGACAGGGCACGCTGCAGGCCGGCCCCTCACCCCCCCGTGGCTTGTGCTCTTGGAGTGAGGTCCCAGGAGGGGGTCGCCTGCCTATGTGTGTCTCTCCCTTTCCCCCTCCTGTCCTGTGGGGCTGGGCCTAACACAGCCATTCTTCGAAGGAGGAAAGTGGCCTTTTGCATTCCCTGTTGGTGCGTTACTTATTGTCACTTATTTTTGATTAAGGATATTATAGTTAGGCAGAAATTATTTGCATTTTCTTTGTAAATCATCTGAAGAATTGTGCAACACAGGAGTGCATTCTGGAAGAAAATTCAGACATCACAGATAAAGCGGAGCTCTCCCTCGGCTGCCTCTACAACCTTCCTCTCCCTAGGGAACCACTCTGTGGTTGCTGTGTTTTCCTCCATTATCTTACACGTATGCATGTGTAGACGTAGACGGCTGTGTTTTGTGTTTATGCACATAGAAGGTATCTCAGTCTGTGCATTTTTTCTGCTGCCGGAGTTGTTCAGACACGGTATTGTGGAGAACCACATGACTGTACATACAGGTCTGTCTTAGAGATCCGCCTCATTTGTTTTAACTGCTGCGGAGGCTTCCAGGGACCATGTGTACAGTACTAGATACTGTTTAATGAACACTTTCCTACCGATGAACATTTAGGTTGTTTCCTAACGTTTGCTGTCACAAACAGTGATGCTGGGGGGTTAATGCTTCTCTAGGGGAGAGAGCAAGAAGCGGAAGTGCTGGCTGTCATCTGCATTCTGCAGTTTACCAGATACTGTCAGGTTCCCGTCCCAAATGGCTACGGGTGGTTCGGTCCCGGCAATGTCATCAGTTCCCGACATTATAACTTTGCTGATGTGATGGGGAGAAAACCTCCGTTTTATTTTTGTCATTTCCTGGATTATTTGTGAAGTCAGGTATATTTGCCTGTGTTTACTGGCACGTGTATTTTCTCTTTGGTCAATTTCCCCTTTGTAATTTTTGCTCAGTTTCCCATGGGGTTAATCGTCTTTTTCTTATTGATATCTAGGAGGGTCTTTTTGGTGTGCATGTGAGTGTTTGGGTGTGTAGGTATACAAGCAAAAAACGTTTAATACATCCCAGATGCTCATTCTCTGGTACATTTACTTCGACTGTTTTCTTCCAGTCTGTTGGCTTCTGTTTTAGGTGTTTTTTTTTTTCCCCCCCCTCTCATCCAGGTTTAAACATTGTTTATTGTTGGAGCTAAATAATTCACTTTATTTAGGGATTATAAGAAAATGTAGAAAGGAAATTTGCATTCTTTTCATTTTTCTTAGTATTATGAAAGTCATTTCTTTTTAAAAAATACCAGTCTATTGAGGTAAGATTGCCATACAAAAGCTGTACCTGTCTATTTATTTTTATTTTTTTTTCCAGTGACTTTTTTTCAATATATTTAAAACTGGCCGGGCGCGGTGGCTCACGCCTGTCATCCCAGCACTTTGGGAGGCCGAGGCGGGTGGATCACCTGAGGTCAGGAGTTCGAGACCAGCCTGACCAACATGGTGAAACCCTGTCTCTGCTAAAAATTAGCCAGGTGTGGTGGCAGGCACTTGTAATCCCAGCTACTCAGGAGGCTTGGGCAGGAGAATTGCTTGAACCCCGGAGGCGGAGGTTGCAGTGAGCCGAAATCATACCATTGCTCTCCAGCCTGGGCAACAAGAGTGAGACTCTGTCTCAAAAAACAAAAAACAAAACCAACATCGTCCCAAATAACCCCCAAACAAACAAGCAACCAGATTAAATAAAATTTACAGTGAATATACTCAGCAAACATCTGTATGTGCAATTAAATACTGTGTCTGTTACTGCAGCATGAACCTCAAACAATATATAAGTGTGTTCTGCGGGCGGGTCAGGGGAGTCCCAAGTTTTAACTCTGTGGGGTCTAGGAAGACAAGATGGGGAAGTGAGAGAACGGGGAAATGAATTTTGTTTATCTTAATTCTCTCCTTATAAATATATTCATAAAGACCAAAAAAGAAAAGCAAGCTTGGGATGTTAAGGTAATAGGAGAATAGGAGAGTGTGGGACTTTCCCAATTCTGACTGACCAAAAAATATGAAAGAAAATAATTTTATGGTGGGAGAAAAGATTTTAAAACTATTTTATTTAAAAAATAAAAGCAAAAAAGAGGATGGGGGCTGCGTACAGTGGTTCATGCCTGTAATCCCAGCACTTTGGGAGGCCAAGGCGGGCAGATCACCTGGGGTCAGGAGTTTGAGACCAGCCTGGCCAACACGGTGAAACCCCGTGTCTACTAAAACTACAAAATTTAGCTGGGCGTGGTGGTGCGCACCTGTAGCGCCAGCTACTTGGGAGGCTGAGGCAGGAGAACCACTTGAACCCAGAAGCCAAAGGTTGCAGTGAGCCAAGATCATGCCGCTGCACTCTAAAAACCTGTGCATATTTAATGTGCAACTTTGTGAGTCTGGAGCTAAGCCAACCCCATGAAACCATTGCCGCAGTGTGTGCCGTAAACAGATCCGTCACCTGCTCACCTT
The DNA here is from genome assembly GCF_000951035.1 of Colobus angolensis palliatus. Taxonomy (NCBI): domain Eukaryota; kingdom Metazoa; phylum Chordata; class Mammalia; order Primates; family Cercopithecidae; genus Colobus; species Colobus angolensis. The sequence goes on from NW_012116199.1 coordinate 1,491,205, forward strand.
TCCTCCCGCCTACTTTATTTATGATGTTGATGATTTGGAATGAGAAACTGAACAGAAGATCCACCTTCTCAGCAGATTTTTAACTGTACAATACAGTGTTGTTAGCTGTAGGCACTGTGCTTTATAGTGAATCTCCAGAACTTACTCAGCTCAGATAGCTGACACCGCGTACCCTCGGCCCAGCATCTTTCCACTTCCCCTACCCCCAGCTCCTGGAAAGTCCTGTTCTACTCTCTGCTTCTATGAGTTGACTTTTTAAGATTCCGCATATAAGTGAGATCATGCGGTATTTATCTTTCTGTGCCTGGCCTGTTTTACTTAATGTCCTCCAGGTTCATCCATGTGGCTGTGAATGGCAGGATTTCCTTCTTTTTAAAAGCTGAATAACACTCCATTGTAAGTATATACCACGTTTTCTTTATCTGTTCATCCCTCAAAGGACATTTAGATTATTCACATATCTTGGGTATTGTGAATAATGCCGCAGTGAGCGTGGGAGTGCAGACTTCTTTCTGAAATACCGATTTCAGTTCCTTTGGATGTATGCCCAGCAGTAGGATTGCTGGATCATGCGGAAGTTCTATTTTTAATTTTTTGAGGAACCTCCATACTATTTTCCATAATAGTGATACCAATTTATATTCCTATCAACAGTGTACAAGGATTTTCTTTTCTGCACACCCTCAGCAACGCTTCTTATCTTTCATATTTTTGATACTAGCCATTCTTACAGGTAATGGTGTGGTTTGCATTTCCCCACATTGGTCTTCTCCTTGCTGATTTTTTATTGTCTTACTTAAAAAGGACTTCCTTACCCTGAGTATCTAACCTTTTAGAGTCACCTATTTTACAAGGAGTCTTTAGTCCTCTTGAAATTTATTTTTGTGACTAGCATAACTCAGGAATGTCCTCTTGAAATTTATTTTTGTGAATAGCGTAACTCAGGGATATATATAGCTTTTAAAAAATGAGTTACGAAGTTTATAACCCATTCCCCTCACCAACTGATTTGAAATGTTACCTTTTTCATGTGGTAAATTATTAGATGATGAGTTGTTCTGGACTCTGTTCTGCTGGTCTATTTGTATATTCTTGTGGAATAAAAAATTCTATGGTTTTATTTTTATATCCTTCATTGTTCTTCTAGAGTGTTTCTGCAATTGTTTCCTCTGCCATCTGAATTTTATTATTCTCATTGGAGGTTCTTTTGGAATTGCACTGACTTTCTAAGTTGATTTGGACCAAATTAAAATACTTAAAATGGAAATATTTACGATATTAAAATGCAGTATTATTTGTTTTTATCCGGGAATGCAGTGTATTTTTTCATGAAAGTTTTTTACATTTTTGTTATGTTCATTCCCTAGATGCTTCATAGTTTTGTTGCTATTGTGTATGAGATATTTTTTATTACTACATTTTCTATTTGGTTGTTGCTGGTGCTTAGGAGAGCCATTGATGCATATGTTAAACTCACACCTGTCCACCTTGCTAAACCTTTTTCTTAGTTCTAATAACTTGTCCGTTGATTCTCTTGGTTTTCTATAAATACAGGAATATAGTCTGAAAAAAAAGCCTCCTTCCCTTCTTCCTTCTCAAACTGTACACGTCTTGAGATGTCTCTTCATGTTTGTACTTCTAGCTAGGATAACCGATTCCAGACTAAAAGGTGACAGTCATAGCAGCCTTCCTAATCTTGTCCCTAAATTTGCAGGGGATGCTTTTATGGCATACTATAAAATGAGATCTTTTGCTGTGCTTGGCTGATAAATATCCTTTACCAAGTTAAGGGAGTTTGCTTTTTGGTTTACCTTTTAAGGTTTATTTTAAATCAGGAATGGGTTGTGGAATTTCAGACTCTTTTTGAAGTCCTTTATACCTTTTTCCTTTTTTTTTTTTTTTTTTTTTGAGATGGAATCTTGCTCTGTTGCCCAGGCTGGAGTGCAGTGGTGCGATCTGGGCTCACTGCAAGCTCCGCCGCCCAGGTTCAAGCAATTCTGCCTCAGCCTCCCGAGTAACTGTGAATACAGGCATCCACCACCATGCTGAGCTAATTTTTGTATTTTTAGTAGAGACGGAGTTTTGCCATGTTGGCCAGGTTGGTCTTGAACTCCTGACCTCAAGTGATCCACCTGCCTCAGCCTCCCAAAGTGCTGGGATTATAGGCATGAGCCACTGCACTTGGCCCCATTTTATACCTTTTTCATGGAAGTAAACATTTTCTAATTCACAATAAAAGAGAAAAAAGTATAATAAACACAACATATCCATTGCTATATTTGCTTAGTTTTTGTTGTTAGCATTTTATTATATTTGCTACTTCTTTTGTTGTTGTTGATTTTTTTTTTTTTTTTTGAGATGGAGTCTTGCTCTGTCGCCCAGGCTGGAGTGCAGTGGCGCGATCTTGGCTCACTGCAACCTCCGCCTCCCAGGTTCACGCCATTCTCCTGCCTCAGCCTCCCAAGTAGCTGGGACTACAGGTGCCCACCACCACGCCTGGCTAATTTTTTGTATTTTTAGTAGAGACGGGGTTTCACCATGTTGGCCAGGCTGGTCCTCAAACTCCTAACCTCAAGTGATCCACCCGCCTCAGTCTCCCAAAGTGCTAGGATTACAGGCACGAGCCACTGCACCCAGCCTTTTTTGCTGAAGTTTTAAAAGTTGTACTCATCATTATTTGGCCGTACAAGTTCAGTGTGCACCTTAAAAATAAGCACATCTTCCTACATTTCCACAAGACCATTATCATAGTAACAACATTCACAGTAATTCATTGATAACATTTCATACCCAATCTATGGTAAACACTCTTCAGTTGTTACCAGAACATCCTCTACAGCTGATTTCTTTACCAGGGCCTGGTCACTGCGCAGACAGCACTGTGGGCCCTGATGTCTCCACGCCTTCTTTCACTGGAATGCACCCTCTTTCCTTTTGTTCTATTATACCTTTCTGTTGCAGAGACTCACCTGGACCAGCTGTCCTGCATCAAATCCCATCTTCAGCATTCGTCCGATTGCCTTCTGGGCTAGCATTTAACTTTTCCCTCGAGCTCTCGCGCTGCTTGTCAACGGGATTTTCAGTCCAAAGGCTTGTGTGTTTTTGCTGTGGAACAACAGCAGAATCTCACAGGAAGAGAATTTTTCTTCCTGTTTGTAGGCAGGGTCAGCAAAAGGGCAGGTTTGTTCAGGTTGCAAGTCTGCTGGGGTAGCTCTGCCTGACATGTTTATTCTGAGACCTAAACTAGAGGGTAGGGGCTCCGTGGGGCTCGTGTTGCCCGCGGTGAGTCGGAGGAACACGGGAGGAGCGGATGGAAGCAGGAGATGGCCTAAGGTGTCGCCTGGGGACTTGTAGGTGGACGATTCACATTCCACTGGTGAGTATCAGTGGAGTGGGCAGTATGCTTGTCTCGTGGAGGAGGAAGGGGTATTTGCTGAATCCACTGGTGAGTATCAGTGGAGTGGGAAGTACGCTTGTCTCGTGGAGGAGGAAGGGGTATTTGCTGAATCCACTGGTGAGTATCAGTGGAGTGGGCAGTATGCTTGTCTCGTGGAGGAGGAAGGGGTATTTGCTGAATCCACTGGTGAGTATCAGTGGAGTGGGCAGTATGCTTGTCTCGTGGAGGAGGAAGGGGTATTTGCTGAATGATTAACTCCAACCCACCAAAGCATGTTTAGATTCAGACTAAAAGTTCTTGGGCAAGAATACTTCATAAGTAGTGGTGTGTGCATTTTATTGCAGCATGTCACAATTCACATGTAATACGTGGTTGTCTCATTAGCAACTGATCTGACTAGTTACTGTTTATTAATAAGATGCTGTGCTGAACTGAACCTCTGTTAACCTCAAAAAGTTCCCCTTGAGGGAACCTTTTGAGCACCAGGTTCAAGGCTGAAGAAGACACCCAGAGCCAGGAAACAAGACTTGGGATTTTTTTTTTTTTGAGACAGAGTCTTGCTCTGTCGCCCAGGCTGGAGTGCAGTGGCGCAGTCTCAGCTCACTGCAATCTCCGCCTCTGGGTTCAAGCAATTTTCCTGCTTCAGCCTCCCGAGAAGCTGGGACCACAGGCACATGCCACCCTGCCCAGCTAATTTTTTGTATTTTTAGTAGAGACAGGGTTTCACTGTGTTAGCCAGGATGGTCTTGGTCTCCTGACCTTGTGATCCACCTGCCTTGGCCTCCCAAAGTGTTGGGATTACAGGTGTGAGCCACTGTGCCTGGCCAAGACTTGGGATTTTATTGGGGGCCTGCATACAGGGGAGATGGGTGGTGGCAGGTTGGATTGGAGAACTGCCTTACATACAGAAAATGGTCCAGTGATAGTGGGCTGGCTGACATATCAGCCTTCCTACAATCTTGTGGCAGTGGGCTGGGCAGGAAAGCTGCAACTTCTTGCCAACTTTATGCAGTTTATTTAGCATTTCTGCTTAACACCCTCCTCTTAACGACCCCTACCTGGCAACCTTCATTTGCCCCCAAACTCAGGGTCTCAATGCCCTGTATGGCCCTTGTTCCACAGGATGGGCCAGGGGCTCAGATGTTCCTCATAGACAAGGAATGAATCTCTGGGTTGGCTGCATCTGATTCTACAGCTCGGAACACACACTCAGGTGCATCTGCCGTACGGGGTCATTCTGAGGGTAGGCTTAAGTTATCACTATCAGGTGTGTTTACCCTACAGCTGGTGACAACTTGAGTCTTGTTTTATAAAGTTTCTTATGCTTGAGACTGACAAGAAATCTGTGGCTAGTTCTTTGGCACCACATGTATGGGTGGCCAGTTAACCCTCTGTTATACAGTGGTGATCCTGGCCTGAATCCGTTAATTCATTTGTTGTTGCAAATTGGTGGTTTCACAATTCTCTCATACTGTTTTCATTTATTAGCTGGTATTCTTCTGTAAAGAAGAGATTCTCCTCATCACCTGGAGCTGTTAGACCACCCTGAAATACAGTATCGTTAAAACAGAACAGGCCAGGCGCGGTGGCTCACGCCTATAATCCCAGCACTTTGGGAGGCCGAGACGGGCGGATCACGAGGTCAGGAGATGGAGACCATCCTGGCTAACACCGTGAAACCCCGTCTCTACTAAAAATACAAAAAATCAGCCGGGCGTGGTGGTGGGTGCCTGTAGACCCAGCTACTTGGGAGGCTGAGGCAGGAGAATGGCGTGAACCCGGGAGGTGGAGCTTGCAGTGAGCTGAGATCGCGCCACTGCCCTCCAGCCTGGCTGACAGAGCGAGACTCCATCTCAAACAAAAAACAAATCCTTATTTCTCTTCAATTATTACTTTTCAGAATAAGAAGTTGACAATAGCCAATTTTAATGGTATGATACATTCTTAGGGCGCGCCATCTTCCCCTTTATGAGATAAACCATTTTGGTCATGATGTGTTAGTTTTTAATGCTAACACTGAACCTATTTGTTAAAGTTTGAGGTAAAATCTTTGCCTCTCTCATGTTGGAGACTAGTTTGTGCTTATCCTTTCATAAAATAAGTTGCTTCAGCTTTCCATCTTTTTCTGAGATGTGACGTTGCAATGATCTATTCCTTGAAAATGTAATAAAACTTATTTGTCAATTCATCTGGGTCTGGCTTTTATTAGGTTACCTTGTTATTTTAAGATATCTTCTATAGCTAATTCAGTTTTTCTACTTATTGAGCCAATTGTGGTAATTTATATTTTCTAAGAAAATCTTACATTTCATTCAGTTAGATTTGCAAATTTATTGGCATAAAGTTCTGAAACGTATTATCATTTTATAAATTTTTCTGCATCTGTAATTATGGGCTTCTTTTCAGTTCTGATGTTTGTGTTTTCTTTTTCTTGATTTGCTTGTGGTATGTATTCTTTTTATACTGGGCCAACTTTCAGTTAATTTCCCTCCCCCCCTCCCTCGCTCCCCCTCTCCCTCGCTCCCCCTCTCCCTCGCTCCCCCTCTCCCTCGCTCCCCCTCTCCCTCGCTCCCCCTCTCCCTCGCTCCCCCTCCCGGGTTCACGCCATTCTCGTGCCTCAGCCTCCTGAGTAGCTGGGACTACAGGTGCCCGCCACCACGCCCGGCTAATTTGTTGTATTTTTAGTAGAGATGGGGTTTCACTGTGTTAACCAGGATGGCCTCGATCTCCTGACCTTATGATCCACCTGCCTTGGCCTCCCAAAGTGCTGGGATTACAGGCGTGAGCCACCGTGCCCAGCCTAGTCTTATATTTTTCTAATTACTGCGTTTTGATTTTCGCTTTCGTTTCTTAGACTTATTTTATACATTAATCCTCTTTTCGTTTTCTTTTTTTAATTTTAATTTTTAAATTCTGGGATACATGTGCAGGATGCCCAGCTGGTTTGTTAGGTAGGTAAACGTGTGCCATGGTGGTTTACTGCACCTATCAACCCATCACCTAGGTATTAAGCCCTGCATACATAAGCTGTTTTTCCTAATGTTCTCCCTCCCCACCACCCCACCACCCGACCCCTGACAGGCCCCAGTGTGTGTTGTTCCCCTCCCTGTGTCCGTGTTTTCTCAGTGTTCAGCTCCCACTTACAAGTGAGAACATGTGGTGTTTGGTTTTCTGTTCCTTTGTTAGTTTGCTGAGGATAATGGCTTCCAGCTCCATCCATGTTTCTGCAAAGGACATGATATCATTCCTTTTTATGGCTGCATAGTATTCAGTGGCATATATGTACCACATTTTCTTTATCCAGTCTATCATTAATGGGTATTTGGGTTGATTCCATGTCTTTGCTATTGTGAACAGTGCTGCAGTGAACATATGGGTGCATGCATCTTTGTAATAGAATGATTTATTTTCCTTTGCGTCTCTAACTAGTAATGGGATCACTGGGTCAAATGGTATTTCTGGTTATAGATCTTTGAGGAGTCACCACACTGTCTTCCACAGTGGTTGGACTAACTTGCATTCCCGCCAACAGTGTAAAAGCATTCCTATTTCTCCACAACTTTGCCAGCATTTGTTGTTTCTTGACTTTTTAATAATCACCATTTTGACTGGTATGAGGTGGTATCTCATTGTGGTTTTGATTTGCAGTTGAGCTTTTTTGCATATGTTTGATGGCCACATAAATGTCTTCTTTTGAGAAGTGTCTGTTCATGTTCTTTGCCTGCTTTTTAATAGGGGTTTTTTCCTTATAAATTTGTTTAATTTCCTTGTAGATTCTTGATACTAGACCTTTGTCAGGTGGCTAGATTGCAAAAATTTTCTCCACTCTGTAGGTTGCCTGTTTGCCCTGATGATAGTTTCTTTTGCTGTGCAGAAGCTCTTTAGTTTCATTAGATCCCATTTGTCAATTTTTGCTTTTGATACAACTGCTTTTGGCGATTTTCTAATGAACTCTTTGCTGGTACCTATGTCCTGAATGGTATTGCCTAGATTTTCTTCTAGGGTTGTTATAGTTTTGGGGTTTACATTTAAGTCTTTAATCCATCTTGAGTTAATTTTTGTATGAAGTGTAATGGGGGGGTCCAGTTTCAATTTTCTGCATGTAGCTAGCCACTTCTTCCAGCACCACTTATAAATAGGGAATCCTTTCCCCATTGCTTGTTTTTGTCACATTTGTTGAAGATCAGATGACATTAACCCACTTTTCTACCAAAAAAAAAAAAAACACCCTCTGTGGTAAATGTGCGTATTTCCCAATGAGTACTAATTTGGCCATACCCCCTAGTTGTGATATCCAATTTTTTGTTCATGTCTAAAAATACATCATTTACATTTTGAATGCTTTCTAAGCCTCAGTTATTTAATGTTTAAGAATTTCCCAGGCATGTCGTATTTTGTTTTGTTTTTGTTTTTTAACTATCTTTGTAGCAGTCTGGGTCCAGTCAGGCGATGGGAACCCCAGGGGGAGCGTCATATTTACTAGAATTGTTAGGTACGATGAGAGAGTAACTGTTAAGAGGTGGAAGTTCTGTGTGGTGTCGTGGGGTGGAGGGAGGGGACCTGAGCAAGGGTAGACCTGAGAAAGCCCCAGGGAAGGACCAGCTTGTTAGGGAAGGTGTGGCTCAGCAGCGGAGAGCGGGATGGCCGCTGGTTCAGTCAGTCCAGCACTGGTCTAGAGGTGCTGTTGGTCACAATAGGCCACCGTCTGGAGTACAGGCTGGGGAGAAGCAGCTTGAGTTGTGGGCCTGCGGTGTGAACTCAGGCACCAGCACGACCAAAGGTGCCCGACATGCAAACGGAATGATTGCTCAACGCAGGACTCTCCAGACCATGCAGGCTACACTGGGTTTGTGGAGGGAGTCCAGAGGTGGCCGGCCATGTGGAGCTCTGGGTTCCCCAATGGGTGGCCTGAACAAGGCTGCAGGGTTGCATAAGAACTAGGTGCCTCTGTGGCCTGAGCCGGGAACCACGGGAACTGTTTTCCTCTATCATGTTCCTCCATCACCCTCTGCCCAGAAAGCTTAACGTGCACACTTGAAAGGAGAAACACAGCCGAGCGCGGTGGCTCACGCCTGTAATCCCAGCACTTTGGGAGGCTGAGGCGGGCGGATCACAAGATCAGGAGTTCGAGACCATCCTGGCTAACACGGTGAAACCTCCATCTCTACTAAAAATACAAAAAAAAAAAAAAAAAAATTAGCTGGGCATGGTGGCAGGCGCCTGTAGTCCCAGCTACTCGAGAGGCTGAGGCAGGAGAACGGCTTGGACCTGGGAGGCGGAGCTTGCATTGAGCCCAGATCGTGCCACTGCTCTCCAGCCTGGGTGACAGAGCAAGACTCTGTCTCAAAAAAAAAAAGAAAAAAAATCCAAAGACTTGGAACGAACCCAAATGTCCATCAATGATAGACTGGATTAAGAAAATATGGCACATATACTCCATCTCAAAAAAAAAATAATGAAATAAAGGAGAAATGCTTAAGGGAATTCCGTTGTTCATTTGGAGAAGATATCCAGGGGTGCATTCAGAATTGGGAGGCAATAAATTGATAACGGACTCAACCTTTTTGTCATTCCTTTCCAATTGTCCCATTGTAGTCAGTGGGTGTAGCCAGTACAGATTCTTTGTAGAATATCACATTTCTTTTGTGGCCTACTGATACATAGGCAGTTTTGGTTAAAACTGTGTGTGTGTGTGTGTGTGTGTGTGTGTGTGTGTAAAACCTGTGCCTTCTCTATTTGTTAGGTACAGGGTTCTAAATAAATCTTATTGTTATTTAAATTGTTATAGCTCATCTTCCTTTTGTTTGGTTAATGTGATTTTAATCTGTCAATATGAATGTGGCTATTAATTTCACCTTTTATCATTTTTGCTTGGTTTATATTTTGAAGCTATGATGTGAAGTTTATAAAGGTACATGATGCTCTTGGTGGATTATTTTTGTTATTAATGGGAATTTTTCTTTTTGTGCCTTTGCATACTTTGTTGTTTACATTCATTTTGTCTGATTAATACCGCCATATGAGCCTTCTTTTTTATTAGCACTTGTCTGGTGTATCTTTTCCTATACTTTTATTTTTAGCAGTCTTCGTGCCATTTTTTTCAGGTGTCATCACAAGAGACTAAGCAACTCATGGTTTAATTTTCTAAAACAATCTGAAAATATATGTTTTTCAACAGATGGACTAAAAGAGAGTATAAAGAGCACTGTATTCATTTGCTCAGGCTGCAGTAACAAAACACCACAGATTTGGTGTCGGAATCCACAGAAATGTATTGCCTCACAGTTCTGGAGGCTGGGAGTCAGGTCAAAGTGCTAGCAGGGCTGGCCTCCTTGGGGCCTCTCCCCTCGGCCTTGATGCTTCTGCATGTGTTCTTCCCTCTGTGCCTGTTGTGCACCCCTGGAGTCTCTCTGTGTACCCCAACTTATCTTTTTTTTTTTTTTGAGATGGAGTTTCACTCTTGTTGACCAGGCTGGAGTGCAGTGGCGCAATCTTGACCCACTGCAACCTCTGCCTCCCAGGTCAAGCGATTCTCTGCCTCAGCGTCCTGCAGAATGCCCTTTTTCGATCCTCCCTGCAATTGGCTACTTTTACGATCCTGCTGATTGGAGCGTTTTACAGAGTGCTGATTGGTGCATTTTACAGAGCGCTGATTGGTGTGTTTTACAGAGTGCTGATTGGTGCATTTTACAATCCTCCTGCTAGCTACAGAGCGCCGATTGGTGCGTTTTTACAGAGTGCTGATTGGTGCATTTTACAATCCTCTTGTACAACAGAAAGGTTCTCCAAGTCCCCACTTGACACAGGAAGTCCAGCTGGCTTCACCTCTCACAACCACCCCAAGGAAATTGAGGGTGAAGGGCAGGTCATGCGCAGGATGCTGTCTTGATACTGAGAAAAGGAAGGTGGTGTTAACCACATAATTTCATGGCCAGGGGTGAGAGTTACATAGCAGAGGGGCTCTCTTTGGAAGGGCTGTCTAGAAGAAGAGTGTGTAACTCTGGGAAGGATAGGAAGAGGTGACACCTCCATGAGAAAAGGAACTTGGTCTTATTTGCCCCTGTCTCCCCAGTGCCTGTGGTTGGTGTGTGGCAAAGGGGCAGAGTGATTCCTGTGCAGTCGTGATGGTTAATTTTGTGTGTTAACTTAGCTCAGCTCTGGTGCCCAGTTGCTTGCTCAAACACCAGTCTGGATGTTGCTGGGAAGGTGATTTTTGGGTAAGGTGAACATAGTATATGTTGAGTAAAGCAGACTGTCCTTCATATTTGGATGGGCCTCATTCGACCAGTTGAAGGCCTTAAGACCAAAGGCTGAGGTTCCCCGAAGAGGAAGGTCTGCCTCCAGACCCTCTCGTGACTCAAGACTGGAATGTCAGCTCCTCATGGAGTTCCCAGCCTGCCCGCCTGCCCTGTAGATTTCAGATTTGCCAGGCTCTGTAGTCAGGTGAGCCAATTCCTTGAAATAAATCTCTTTTTATACATCCTATTGGTTCTCTTTCTCTGAAAATTCCTAATACTGTAGTTTTTTCATCTGGTGGTCCATTTGGCTGTCGCACTAACTTCTGTCTTGGGACAGCCTGAAAGTCAGAAGTCATGTGTCTCCTAGACCCTCCATCCCCAAAGCACAGCCTCATGCCAAAATATGCCTTCATGTTGGTAGCGCTGCCCAGCCCTGCTCGGTTTTCTGAGATCCAGTTCCTACGAGACTGCGGTGCTCAGCTCTTTTCATCTCATTGGGTTCTGTGCCTCTGAGGCTGTTCCCTCTGAGACAAGATCCCGGGCCCTTTCTTTGTGGGCTGCTTCACCCCTGCTGAAATCACACAGAAGGCGGACAGTACATGTAGACAGGTCAGATAGACACACCAATGGCCAGCTGCAGCGTGGGGAGTGTGGAGTCTGTCCACAGCTGTGGCGAGATGGCTCTGTAGTGAGATCTGGGCTTTCTTGTGTGCTGAGGAATGCGAGCGTTTGCCATCCTTATCCAAGCTGTATCACTCAGGGCTGGCCCCTCTGAGGCTGCACTGTGGGTCCCACCCAGCCTCTGAATGAGAATTAGCATACCAGCCAGATGCCTAGGTGATCTGTGCGTGTGCTGCAGGTTGAGAAGGTCTGCACTGGACACCTCCAGAAGGACGATCTGGGACCAGGGTTAGGCAAGGCCCATGTCTGCTGCCCAGCCCTCTCCTCTTTGATGTCCTTTTTGCACTCGACACCTCTTCTTGACATTCCCTTTCCTTAGTTTATGTGACAAGACCTCTCTGTCTGCAACAGGAATGGTCTTACTCATCTTCTTCACCTACCATGTATTAATAGTTCCCTGTGCCTTAAACCCGTGATTCAAAACCTGCTTCCCCAACTCTCCAAAGTCAGCCAAGCTAGAGGTTATGGGCCCAATCTTCCACAAGACTGCCCTCACTTCTGACACCAGCCAGAAACTCAGGGATCCTAAGGCCCATCTTTACTTCTTACCAGCTGACTATAATTTCAGGGGTTCCCACGACCAGTCTTAAATTAGATAATTTGCTAGAATGACTCACAGAACTCAGAACAGCACTATACTTAACAATGAAAGTTGCATTATAGCACATATTTACAACCCGGAACCAGACAAAAGAAGGGACACCTAGGGTGAAGTCTGCGAGGCTTCCAGATGCAAAGCTTTGGCATCCTCAGAGATGCATTATCCTCCCAGCATCCTAGCGTGGCAGTAATCAAAGGGTATTGCCAACAAAAGAAGCTCACCTGAGCTTCAATGTGTAGAGTTTTTATTTGGGATTCTTTATGTAGATATGATACATGATGAATTGAATCAGTGAATTGATTAAATCATTGGCTGTGTGGTTGAGCTCAATATTTAGCCTTCCCCAGAGGTCAGGCCGGTAGCCCGTGTCTCCAGTCTCAAAGCCCCAGCCCTCTAGTAGCTAGTTGGCCTCTGCATGACCAGCCTCCATCCTGAATCATCTCGTTTGCATAGACTTTGGAACCCGCCATGAATAACAAGGACACTCCTATCACTGGGAGATTCCAAGGATGTAGAGGCTCCCTCCAAGGTACCAGAAGATCAGCCAAGTTCTTTATTACACACCAACTGATTGCCATGACTTAGTGGTTAATAGAGTGGGGCTTGGGGTTCCTTTAGATTTCAGGCCAGACACAACCCTTTGGATATAGACTACATGAAATCAAAGTGTTAAGAAGGGTGTATGCATGCTATTTGTTTACTTTGAAGAGTGACACTTGGAACCAGTGTCAGTTTTACAGGCTGCCCTGACTTGCTGGGGCACAGACTGTGAAGTGCATATTCAGAATGAATGAGGTGTTACCCTAGGGCAGTGGCTCTCAGACTTTCAGGCTTCAGAATCCCCTGGAGATCTTGTTAACATGCAGACTTCAGGGTCCTGCCCCTGAGTTTTCATTGGTCTGGGGGAGGGCCCAAGAGTTTCCATGTCTGTCGAGTTCCCAGGTGACGCTGATGCTGCTGGCCCAGGGACCACACTTCCAGAAGCCCTGGAATAGACTCTGGTGGGTGTTTGAACTTTGGATCCTTGGCTATAGGTTTTTACGTTACAATGACAGAATGGGAAGTTTGGCAGGAATAAAGATCACTTCCACCCACAGGTTCCCGGGGAGGTCCTTCTTCCCTGGGCCCTGGCCTGGTGCCTCTGCCTAGCAGCTAGCTAACATTCAGGTTCCAGGTCTCACGTTTTGGTTGGACTTTAATGGCAATTGGTGGGCAGGTGCAGGCTGTTCTTGCAGGGGGAGGGAGCGCTGCCTCTGCTTGGGCTGCTAGGCTTGGGGCCTGGTCACCTGGGGCCCCTGCCCTTCCTTTAGTCTTGCCAGGCAGGCAGGGGTGTGAGGGCTTGCCACCGGGGCAGAGAACATTGAATGATTGCAATTGAGGGGTCATTAGGATTAATTAGTAAATAACTATCAGGGCTTAAAAAATAGGTTCAGGAACAGCCTGGGAGGGCAGTTGGGTGTGTTTTCCCAGTTTGAGGGGAAAGCATGAATTGACTACTATCTCAGGTGGGGGCTTCTGTGCGAGGACCCTGCTCAGGCCAGTTAAGTGACAGTGGATGTGGCCTGGAAATGCTGTTTTCTCTCATGTTCGGTGAGGGTGGTGGAATTAGGGGTGTGTGTGGGGACCTTGGGGGTGCCATGTGATGATTAATTGTAGTCTGTCTCAGATGTGGAAGCTGCCAGTCTGTTTTCCTGGGACATCATCATGGGATTTTTATTATCGATTTCAACAGTGAGACTGCTGGCTCATTATGTGACAAGAGATCGACGTGCTGCTCCACATTTGAAGCAGGGGTTCCCCATGATGTGTGGGCCCTGGACCAGCAGCCTCAGCATCCCTTGGGCATGGATGAGCCATGCACACTCCCAGCTACCCCCTGACCTACTGAGCCAGAAGTTCTAGGGATGGGGACCCAGCCCCGCAGGTGGCTCTGCTACATGGGAAGAAACTGTTGGGATGCAAAGCAGTCCAGAGAGGGTGGGAGCAGACGAAGATCTGAGGCTGCATGTGGATCCCTCAGGGTGCCAGCTGTCACCCCTGAGCACCCCCCTACCTGGGGAAGCTTTGGCAACTTTCTCAGTTGCAAGCCAAGGCCCAGGGACTCCACCGCTGGTGACCCCCTCACCTGGCCCTGGCTGTGCCCTTTGGCTCAGGGCTGGGCCCGGGAGGCTGGAGAGGTGCCAAGATTCATTGCCAGAGGCGGCCTTGCCCCTCCCTTGTGTCCTTGTAGGCAGAGCCCTCACCCTTATGCCTTCCCATCACCCACCAGTCACACCTCCTTGCCCAGGCCTCAGTGCCTGACATATGGCCTGAGTACATATGTATTTTTTGGTCTTAAAAAACTATTTAAAAAAAATATCTACAGACTCTCCCCTTACCAGGTTTTTCTTGGGGAAGAAAATGTTGCTTAGTAGACAAATTGCCCCCAGGTCTCCTTCAGGGAGGATGAGCATCACCTGCATTGAGGAAGGGGGCACTTCATCAGAGATGCTTACTTCAGAGTGAGCCTCACTAGCAACCACAGGGTGCACAGCTAGGACGGGAGGCAGTGCTGCTGAGCCAAGGGGTGGTGGGAGCAGCTCTGGAGAAACCTGGTGGGGTGTGGGGTGAAGCTGTCTCCACCCCAGCAAGCAATGTGGGGCCTCCCCACTGGACTGGGGAACCATATGTGACGGTTTGGGGTGCAGAGATCCCAGTTGACCTTCAAAGGAGGGGTGGCCAGAGGCCCAGCAGGTGACTCCCACACTTCTTTTACATCATCTCCTACTAAACACCCCAGAGTTCCCTGCTTCTTACAGTGGTAACATTTGTTTAAAAGTTGTGCATTAAATAGACTGGGCATAGTGGTTCATGCCTGAAATCCCAACACTTTAGGAGGCGGAGGCAGGCAGATTGCTTGAGTCTCAGGCTTTGAAACCAGCCTGGGCAACATGGTGAGACCCTGTTTCTATAAAAAATACAAAAATTAGCCAGGCAAGCTGGTGTGTACCTGTAATCTCAGCTATTTTGGAGGCTAAGGTAGGAGGATTGCTTGAACCTGGGAAGTGGAGGTTGCAGTGAGCTGAGATCACACCAGTGTACTCCAGCCTGGATGACAGAGTGAAACCCTGTTTCCAAAAAAAGAAAAAAGAAAAGTTTTGCATAAATAAAGTTAAATTATTTAAATTATTTAAAATAAAAGTTAATTATTTAAAATAAGCTAGGAGAAACTTGCTACTTAAAGACATCTTTTGGGAGATTTTTTATTCAGAAGATAATCATTTATCAGAGTGATTGAGTAACCTGTAATTTATCCAGTTGAGTTTAATTTCAGCATTTGAGTTTCATGTTTACCCTTTTAGCAGCTATCATTGAATCCCTCTTAGTAACGCCAGAGCACAGTTAAATATGAGATGCAGCCCCTGCCTCCGTTGGCTTATGGACTGGGTGGGTGTGTAGCCACCGTGTACAGAGGTTAAAGATGGTTCTAGGGACCAGGCAAACAGGCTGGGGTGAGTTGCCAGAAGGATGATCTGAATCGTTGTGTGAGATTACAGGTTGCCCATCACCATGGCCAGTGCCTCCAAGGGTTTGCTGGGATTAGAGGGGCAGCTTCCAGGCCTTTCAGGAGAGGAGGGTCTTTAATGTCTTTTGTGGGTGAGGACCTGAGGCAAGCAGGGAGAGACAGCCAGAGTTAGGTGGGGCTGGGAGAAATCAGGCCAGAGTGACTGGGACCCTTGACTCTCATTGTTAGAGGGTGTGTTTGTCCATTTGTCCTTGTATGATGTAGTACCACAGACTGGGTAATTTCTAAAGAAAAGAAGTGTATTTGGCTCACAGTTCTGGAGGCTGGGAAGTCCCAGAGCATGGTGCCAGCATCTGGTGAGGGCCTTTGTGCTACCTCATAACATGGCGAAAGACATCACATGGCAAAGAGACAGAGAGACAAGATAGGGGCTGAACTTAACCTCTGTGAGGAGCCTTCTCCCTGGATGATGGCATTAATCCATTCCTGAGGGCGGGGACCTCATGGCCTAATCACCTCTTCAGCATACTGTCTCTTCTTCTTTTTTTTTTTTTTTGAGACGAAGTCTTGCTCTGTTGCCTGGGCTGGAGTGCAGTGGCAGGATCTCCGCTCACTGCAAGCTCCGCCTCCCGGGTTCATGCCATTCTCCTGCCTCAGCCTCCCAAGTAGCTGGCACTACAGGCACCCGCCACCACGCCTGGCTAACTTTTTATATTTTTAGTAGAGACGGGGTTTCACCGTGTTAGCCAGGATGGTCTCAATCTCCTGACCTCGTGATCCACCCGCCCTGGCCTCCCAAAGTGCTGGGATTACAGGCGTGAGCCACCACGCCCAGCCCCAGCATACTGTCTCTTAATACTGTTATAATGGCAATCAAATTTCCACATGAGTATTGGCAGGGACTTCTGAACCATAGCAGAGGGACTGCCTTCCCTGTGGATCGTGGTGTCCTGCACCCTGGGCCCAGTCTACTCACTGGCTGGCACCTCTAGTTTTGCCCCCAGGACTCTGTGAGCTCCAACCAAGGCAGCTGGTGCTGTGCTTGCCAGCTCTGTGCTTTAACGACAACTTCTGCCGTCCCCACACCGTCTGAACTCTAGGGCCTCTGCTTCGTTTTGGTGCTGGGGGACTCGGGCTTACCACAGAGCTCCCCTCCAGGTACTTCCTTCCACAGCACCCGGGAAATTCCCTTTTCTGGCTCCAAGTAACCTAGCCTCTGAGGGATACTTGGGAATTAACAGAACCTCAGCTATGGAGAAGCTCAGAGGATTGGGGGATTGAAACCGTAGGTCATCCTTGAATGGTTAGCTTTTGAAAGCAATTTTGCATTTTTTCCATGATATGGAAATGCTGAACCAAATCAGCAAGCTGCACTTTGAAACTTTGATAGTTGAGCTTCCTGGTTTTGTGATTAGAGCCCTGAAGACAGTACTGAAGCATTAGGTTAATGGTAGGGACAGAAGCCCAGACTCTATCTGGAGTAGGGGCCCTGGAGGGACACATACCTACTTCCTTCTTGGCTCGGTCCTATATGTATGCAATTTTTTTTTTTTTTTCTGAGACAAAGTCTCACTCTGTTGCCCAAGCTGGAGTGCAGTGGGGCGATCTCGGCTCACTGCAACCTTGGCCTCCTGGGTTCAAGCGATTCTCCTGCCTCAGCCTCCTGAGTTGCTGGGATTACAGGTGCGCACCACCACACCTGGCAGATTTTTGCATTTTTAGTAGAGACGGGATTTCACCATGTTGGCCAGGCTGGTCTCGAACTCCTAACCTCATTATCCGCCTGCCTTGGCCTCTGAAAATGCTGGGATTACAGGTGTGAGCCACCACACCCGGCACATGCGTTTTTTAGAAGGACCTTGAGATGATTTACTATTGTTGATCAAGGAAGAAGATGAATGTGGGGAGATATGCTGCCTTAAAAGTGTCCTTTGAACATGCAGCCTTATTTCAGCCGCATGTCAGGGTGTGAAGAGAAGGGAGAGCTGTGTGTTTGTGTGTGTGTGTGTGTGTGTGTGTGTGTGTGTGTGTGTGTGTGTGTGTGTATCCGGGTTGCTGCTGGGGAGTTGCATTGCTTCCCTAAGGCCCACCAGGGAGATTACTGTGAGGGGGTCAGACAGGGCCTTTGAAGTTTTATGTGTTATTAAAGAAGGTCACATCTTATTACCACAAAGACCTGGGATACCTGCAGCAGGGAGTGGTGGAGGAGAGGCTGTCAGGCTAGCTCTTAACAGCACAACTCTGCCGTTCCTTACTCAGTTCCTCCTTATCCTCCTGGCATCCACCTCCCCATCAGAAACTGTGAACCCTGAGAGACGATGGGGCCATGGACCCTTCACATTTTTGTCATATTCATTATAGTGGTTCTCAGCCTTGGCTGCTTGTCAGCTACCTGGAGTGTCCAAATTCTCCTCACCCAGAAATTCTGACCTCATGGAGCTGGGACAGGATCCAGGAATTGATATATTTTTTAAAACTCCTCCGGTTGATTCTAGCATCCAACTGGGGTTTAGACCTAAGAACCAGAGCCCGCCAGTTTTCGTGTGGTGTGACCTTTCCTGCTGGTGATGTCAGGTCTAGCTGAACACTGATGGGCTCTGACATGTGTCTGATGAATCGAATGAAATAAAAGCAGGTTTTAACTTAATGTACCTCCCAAAATCTAGGAAGAGATCAATGGAGGACATACGGTGCCGTCCAGGATGGAGTAAGCCCACTATTGCCCATTCCACTCACTGATTAGAACTCAAAACTCTGAACGGAATGAAAAGCAGCCCCGTTGGGAAGCGGGTTAGAGTTGGAAGGCCCAGCACAGTAGAATTGAGTTTCTGTGGTTGGGTTTTTCCCTCCTTTGATCTGAGTGCTGACTGATTTAGGAAATAGCGCCGTGGGCAGAGGCAGCAGAACTCTGTGAGAAACCCGTCTTTCTGGCCAGGGAATTGAAAAGAGGAGCCCTGCAAGCCGAAGAGTAGGAGGGATCCCTGTTTTGTTTTGTCTTTTCCTCTCTCCTGGCCCTGCCAGACCCAGAGCAGTAGCACCTACAAGCCTGAGAGAAAATCCAGCTCTCTGGGTGGAGGAACCGGTTATTGTATAAAGGTGGTGGGAAGAATCCCCATTTTTTTTTTTTTTATCTTTCTCCTTCTGCTTTGCCCTCAGCAGGGGCTGCGGTTGCAAGAAACTATGAAAGAGTGTGATGTGTTAGGCTAAAACTCTGAGAGAGCCCCAACTTTATGGGCAGAGGAACCAGGAAAAGGGGCATCTGGTAGTAGAAGAATATGGAAGAAATCTTGGAGAGAGGAAATCTGGAAAAGAGGGTTTATTTATCTTTCGGAACCAACCCCACATATGGGACATACCCAGAGAACCATAGCAAAGGCTTTGGAATTAAGCTGCAATAGAAACCATGGCCCAGGTCCCAGACTTCATCCCTGAAGAGCTCGTGCTTGAAGCCAACTCACAGAGCACAGCAAAGGTTTTGAACCCGCACTGACATTAGCACCATCCCCTAACGAAGGGGAGCCAGAGCTGGTGTTCTGAACCTGAGTGGATTGATCGCCTGGTGAAGCAGACACATGAAAATCAGCATTCTCTACATTCTCATTCAACATTTTCAATCAGCGTTAAAAGGTCTGGGATGCAATCTACAATTATTTGGGATACAAAGAAGCAAAAAAAATCTGACCTTCAGTCAATCAATTTAAAATATTTTTTAAACGTGCAATTCTCAAGGGAAAAGGCAATTAACAAATGTCAACCCTGAGATAACATAGATGTTGAAATTATCAAAGACTTTAAAGTGACTGTTACAACCATGTTCCATGAGGTAAAAGATGGACACTTCTTAAATTAATAGAAACACAGAAATTTGCAGCAGAGCAATATAAACAAAAAAGAAAAAAATAGGAATTTTGGAATGAAGTAAAAATATTACTGGACGAGCTCAAAAGAACATGTGTATGACAGAAGAAAGAAATCTAAGTTAGCTCTGAGTAGATCAATAGAAATAATCTTGAATAAAAGAAAAATGAGTTTAAGAAATGAGTAGGCTGGGTGTGATGGCTCATGCCTGTAATGTCAACACTTTGGGAGGCCAAGGTGGGAGGATCACTTGAGCCGGGAGTTTAAGATCAGCCTGGGCAATATGGTAAGAACTTTCTCTACTAAATAAATAAATAAATAAAATGTTGCTGAGCATGGTGGCACACACCTGTAGTGCCAGCTACTCAGAAGGCTGAGGCAGGAGGATCACTTGATTCCCAGAGGTTGAGGCTGCAGTGAGCCATATTTGTGCCACTTCACTCCAGCCTGGGTGACAGAGCGAGACCCTGTCTCAAGAAATAAAAAGCAGTTATTTAAAAAAGGTATCATTTACAATAGCATCCCCCCCAAAAAAGAAAGAAAGACGTATAAATAAGAAAATATGCAAGATCTGTATGCTGGAGACTAAAACATACTGATGAGGGAAATCAAAGACTCAACTACGTGGAAAGATGTATTTATATATTGGAAGATTCAGTATAGTTGTGAATTCTCCCCAAATCGACCTCAGATTCATTGCAATCCCAATCAAATTTCCAGCAGGATTTAAAAAAACGCATACTGATAATGGGATTCTAAAATGTATATGGAAGAATAAGGGATCAATGGTGGAAACAATAGTTAGATCCCAGGTGAAAAAATATTCCTGATTACATGTGGGAAAATTTCCCAGAAGATGAAAAACAAGGAAACTCTGAACTTTGAATAAAGGGCACATGATCCTTATGGACTTTTTTAGTTCGTTAGGGCTGCTATAAGAAGTCCACAGATGGCGTGGCATAAACAATAGAAG
Organism: Colobus angolensis palliatus; assembly: GCF_000951035.1. Taxonomy (NCBI): domain Eukaryota; kingdom Metazoa; phylum Chordata; class Mammalia; order Primates; family Cercopithecidae; genus Colobus; species Colobus angolensis. Next base: position 1,511,458 of record NW_012116199.1, read on the forward strand.
CTTACTGTCTCAGTTCTGGAGGCTGGAAGTCCCGGATGGAGGTGTCATCAGGACTGGTGCCTCATGAGGGCTGTGAGGGAAAGTCTGTCCCATGTTTCTCCATTTGCTTGTGGTGGTTTGCTGGCCATCTCTGATGTTCCCTAGCTTTTAGAGCCCTGCCTTCAGCCCATTTGTGTGACTGTCTCCACAGTTCCCCTCTTTAAAGGACACCAGTCCTGTTGGGTCAGGGCCTACCCAAATTATTGTATCTCAACTAATTATATCTGCAGTAATCCCCTTCCTCTCTCCGTCCCTCCCTCCGTCCCTTCCTGCCTTCCTGCCTGCCTTCCTGCCTTCCTGCCTTCCATCTCACTCTGTTGCCAGGCTGGAGTGCAGTGGCCTGATCTCAGCTCACTGCAACCTCTGCCTCCTGGGTTTAAGCAAGTCTCCTGCCTCAGCCTCCCGAGTAGCTGGGACTACAGGTGCGTGCCACCACCTGTATTTTTAGTAGAGACAGGGTTTCACCATGTTAGCCAGGATGGTCTCAATCTCCTGACCTCGTGATCCGCCCACCTCGGCCTCCTAAAGTGCTGGGATTACAGGAGTGAGCCACCACACCCGGCCACAGTGATACTATTCCTAAACAAAGTATATTCTGAGGTACGGAGGATCAGGACTTGAACATATGCATTTTGAGGGGACATGATTCAGCCATAACATGGCTGTGGCTTATTTTAAATCTACACAGTGCTGCGTGTACTTGGAAATGACTAGAAAAATGTGAAAATCACAGGGCAACCAACAGAAGCAGATTTTTCCCCCTTGAGTCTTGTGGCCGCTTCTCTGGGGGTGACAGATATCTTTGTCTGAGAGGGTGGATCTGGTAGAGGGTGTATTTAGCAGCGTACTTCTTCACACAGGGTCCTGGCAGCTGCAGAAGCTGTGCCCCCTTCTCCAGCATGTTAAGAAAAAGGTCAGTGCTGGTAATGTTCTGTGTTCAGTTGCCCTCTTATCTGGATCTCACTTTTCCCCTAAAGGTATCCAGGAGCAAACATGACATGCAGAGGTAGACTTTGCCAAGGCACCGCCATTTCCAGAAGTTCTTGTGGTAGAGAGTAGACTTCTTACTGTAACCCAGGAAGAACAGCAAATACCTGCTGGGCCAGAAGTGCGCACAGTTCCTCTGTTCCTGTTACGGCATTAATGCTGCTTTCAGGTGTGGACTACATTGTGAGATATTGAAAATGCCATTTCCTGGAGACTAGTATTGATGAAGGTCTGACAGCAGTTTTAATGATATTTAAAGGGCAGATTATCGCCTTTTGCTTATTTGGAGATGAGGATGCAGTGGGGCAGATGTCCCAGCATATTCAATGCCCAGAAGGAAGAAGTTAGGCCTGACATTAACCCCAGGCCTCTTCCAAGTGCTGCTGAGACTTAACACCCTTCCCACTGCAGAAATGTCACCTGACAGGTATGGCTGCCCAAGTCTTCCTGGGCTGCAGAGGGCTTTCAGTCCATGGTGCTTGTCTTTTTTATGTTATTTGTCTGTAGAAGTACTGTAGCCAGGAATGACGAGAGGAAGGAAATAGGTACCGTCATCCCATCACTCGAATGCAGCCCTTGCTAACGTCTTAATGCATCTCTTCACAGTTGATTCTATGTTTATTTGGTTGTGAATAAATCATAACAATGCATATTACATGCTAAGCCTTTTGTAAATATTTCAGACACCACAAAACTGTCTTGTGCATATGCTAACACTGATTTACCTAGGATCCTGTTATTGAAGGTTTAGTGTGTGCTCAATATTTTTGTCCATTTCACTGCCATTTTCCAAAGAGAAACACAGCCCTTTGTGACTCTAAGCTAGGTTAGAGAGCCTTGTTTGATAGTGTTGGACATCAGTATGGTTTTTGGAAGATTAATTTATTAGTGTCTTTTCAGAGCTTGCAGTTGCCCATGATCTTGAAGTGAAATACTTGTTCAGTGGCTTTTGTCTGAAATGCTTGGACTGATCATGCAAGCATTCTCCAGGACTGTTCAAACCCACATCATGTATAGTGAAAGCAACTAAATTATATTTGAAAGGAACAAAATAATATTATCTTTACAACATGCGAGACCAAATGGGGGACAAGATTGGTGTCAGGAACAATTTGGCTGAGTCTGTTTCTCATTTGTATGATACATTTTCACCCAGCCTGTATTGTGGTCACTGAATAGCTATTTTTCATCTGGTCTGCTATATTACCAGCTCTTCTAAGCACCAGCTAATGCTATTTTCCCGTGCAAAAGAAAAACATGGTTTAGAATAAGGACACTGGAGCCCTTTATTGTTGACAATGAGCCTTTATTTCCCACATCTCATTAGGATGTTTCAGGAGGCGAGTGGTGAGCACGGTGTCGGGGGCCGCATTTCCTACTGATTTATGTGCTGTTATAGAATTAATTGAGTCTGGACATGGGGACTCATTTTCTTGGACATGTAGCAGGTAATCATGCTTCTCCTGTACATTTGAATTGCTTTCCAGATGGTGTGTTACACAGGATTTATCTTTAATATGATTGACTAGAGGCAAAGGACCTGAGTATGTTTGCATGCATGCTCTGCAATGCAAAGCCCCCAGCCCCCACTGTAGAGACAGTTAACTCCCTCCTGGGCTCATCTGAGGACCTGGGCCATGGATTGTCACTGTATGTAGCAAAGACAGTTTCAAAGGGTCCTGGATAAAGGCTCTGGGAGGAGAGAAAACGCCTGTAGTATATTATGAGGGAAACGCAGAATAAACAGCATTACTTATGATGCAAAACCAGGACATAATGTGGGTTCAGCAGGGGAATAGTTAGTGTCTCAGTCAGCTCAGGCTGCTATATCAAAAAACACCATAGACTTGGTGGCTCCAACAGCAGACATTTATTTCTCACAGTTCTGTAGGCTGGGAAGTCTGTGATGAAGGTATGGGCAGGTTCTGTGTCTGGTGAGGTCTGTCTGCTTTCTGGTTCATAGGTGGCCGTCTCCTTTCTGTGTCCACACGTGGTGAAAGGGGCAAGGCAGCTCTCTGGCTTCTTTTTCTTCTCTCTCTCTCTTCCCACCACCGCCCAGGTTTGAGCGATTCTCCTTGCCTCAGCCTCCCAAGTAGATGGGATTACAGGTACAGGCCACCATGCCTGGCTAATTTTTTTTTTTTTTTTTTGTATTTTTAGTAGAGATGGGGTTTCACTCTGTTGGCCAGGCTGGTCTCAAACTCATGACCTTGTGATCTGCCTGCCTCGGCCTCCCGAAGTGCTGGGATTACAGGCGTGAGCCACCGTGCCTGGCCTGGGGTCTCTTTCATCAGGGCACAGTCCCACTCATGAGCTCCACCCTCATGACCTCATCACTCCCCCCAAAGACCCCACCCCCTAATGCCATCACACTGGGGGTCAGGATTTCTGCGTGTGAATTTTGTGGGGGGATGCAGACATTCAGTCTGTAGTGGTCAGATGATACCTATTCAGCTGGGAAATAGGATGTAGCCATCAAAACGATACGTATGGAGAGCTTGTGTTGCTTACCGCGTGTTAAAAGAGAACAACATGGATCTGTGTTTGCAGTAAGGTCTCAGCTATGCAAAGGAGATGCACAGATAAAAGGCTGGAAAGAAAGAAACCACCAAATGAACACCGGCTTTCTCCAGGTGGGACAACTGCGAGTGGGCCTCCATTCTTCTCTGTGTTTCCCATTGAGAACACTGAGCAAAACAGATTGTAGTCCTCCGTGCTGGGAAGTGATGTGCCGTCAGAAGCAGTCACCCCCTGAGTACAGAAGTCTGCCCACATCAGTTTCACAAATGATGTGCTAGATGATTAGTCATACCTGCGGCTCTCTCCTGCCCTCCTACAGGGCAGCTGTCCCCATATAACCAGTTGTATCCCTAGAAGGAGTATGCGGTTAAAGTAATTGGAGATCTTTTGACCAGACCTTTTGAGAGTCTGGCAGTCCGGAAAGCTGGAATTTGGCAGCTATGTGGGACCTTCCTTCAGGCACCAAAGGGCTTTCTGAAAAAGTTGCTTACACATTGAGGTGTCTTAAATGGAATTCTTGATCTAATCAGGCTGCAAACTGCTTCTGTGCAAAAGGCAATGTGTTAGTTCCTTGCAGGAGTATGCTTTTAGTGAACTAAATAAGATACCAGAAATCCAGTAGGAGAACTCTTTCTTTGAAAGAACCACTTATTTCTGCCTACATTTTTGCCCACCTTTCCTTCTCACCTCCCCTTGACCACACCCTACCTTTGTGGCTTGGGAATTATCTGCTGTGCTCTGCATAGCCCCGTCCTGCCAGACCACCCACCTTTGCCCTGGTTTGAAGAAGCTGGGGACAGTTGTCCTCGCTCTCCATCCCCTGGAGTAGGGGAAGAAGGCTTGGCATGTGGTGGGCCTAGGCTACCAAGGGAGGGCCTTGTATTTGTTGACAAGGAGGTCAGATCCATTCCCTGGGCAGTCACCAGAGACCTGCAAGCCTCTTTTTAGAGCAGTTTTCAAGTGCAGTGTTGGACCTCTGACATGAGAACCACCTGCAGCTCTGGACCTTTGGCCCACCACCTTGGAATCTTGGACCATGAACCTGCACAATCTCCAGGTGGGCCTTGTGCCCACCAAAGTGAGTGAATCACTGCATTGGAGGAGTAAGTCTTAGCTTTCCACAGGGACTTCTCCCCGCTTTCCGCAGTCCCTTCCGTTGCAGAGATGCACTTTGCATACACAGCCAGGGACAGTGCCACCTGGCCACACCACTCCCAGCCACCTGTGTCAGCAGAGTTCCCTGTTCCCATCTAAGACATTCACCTTATCAGGCATCCTTTCCCGGACCAGTTCATTGACATTTTCCTTAACTCCCTTTATGTAGTGTTTATGGAGTTCAGGCCTGCACTGGTTACTCTCTTCTTTAACTCACTTCAAGCCCTGCAGGCACATACTGTCATTTTCAATTTCCTAAGGAGAGGAAGGCCGTCTCCCCATTAAATATCTTGCCCCAGGCCTCACAGTAAACAGAGGTCTGAATTGAAACAAGGACCTTCAGTCTTCATCTTTAACAGGCGGGCTCTTTGTCTTATACCGATAGTGCCCCGGTAGGTTCAGTGTAATTCTGTGGAGTCTTTGAAGACATGGCTGCCTTCCTGGGCAGCTGCTGTGGGTCGCTTACCTTTTGTACCCGTGGGAAAGAGAACTGGATCAGAATGTCTGTGGTGTCAAACTCAGGAAAAGAGCTGCCGTTAGCCAGTGCTGGCATTGTAGTCATGGTGAAAAACGGGATCATTACCAGTCCACAGCCAAGCCACATATTGCAGCCTGAGGCAACAGGAAAAATCAAGAATACCAATCCTGTCTTCATTTAAAATGTTGATATTTTGCTCATCATGGATTTATTTTGTATTAGTTTTGATTTTTAAAACATTGCTTTAAAATATTATTTATTTTGATTGCTTAGGTTTTGGGGGCCTCCCTTGTCTCCCCCTGGTTCAGCCCTGGTAAAGTGAAAGCATTTTCATTACAATGAGGAGTAAGTCAAGGGTGCCTCTTAGTGCCATTGTTAACTGTGCAGGGAAGTGCAAGGCAGGATAGTTAGACAAGATGACCACATGCTGGAAAGGGGAAGCAAAATGGTGACTTCTGAAGGTGACATCATTTACCTAGAAAAACATTATCAACTAAAAACTATTAGTATTTAAAAATAGCTTAGTAAAACCTATTTTTACAAAATCAGTATCATTTTCTTCTGTATACCAACAATAACCAGGTAAATATATAAGGAAGAGGAGATCTATTCACAACAGCCACAAAAATATTATATTTAAGAAAAAACTTAATATGAGATGTCTACAGCTATAAAGAAATTTACAAAGCTGTTGAGAGGCATTTAAGGCTTGAATAAATAGGAAGATTTTTTTTTTTGGGTGAAATTGGGTAAAAAGACTCAGTGTTGTTAAGTATGAAAAATTTCTGAGGCTGGGCACAGTGGCTCACTCTTATAATCCCAGCACTTTAGGAGACCGAGATGGGCAGATCACTTAAGGCCAGGAGTTGGAGACCAACCTGGCCAACACGGAAAAACCTCTTCTCTACAAAAAATACAAAAGTTAGCTGAGGGTGGTGACACATGTCTGTAATCCCAGCCACTCAGGAGGCTGAAGCACAAGAATCACTTTAACCCGTGAGGCGGACTGCTGTGAGCCGAGATCGTGCAGCACTTTAGCCTGGGTGACGGAGTGAGACCTTGTCTCAAAAGAAAAAAAAATTCCCTAAAGTAATTTATAACTTAAAGTTACTCCAGCCAAAATTTCAGTGGAATACTGGGGACACTTGAAACACTCCTAAGTTCTTTTGGGAGAATAAATGTGAAAATAGCAGGGGAAGATGAAAAAATGAGAATAATGAGCGAGAACTTGCCTCATGTCATATTAAAATATGCTCTAAAGTCATAATAATGAAAATGGCATGGTACTGTTTCTGGGCAGATAGAAATGACATAGACTGGAAAGTCCAGGGACAGATCTAATTTTATGTAAGAATTTAGTGTACGATGGCCGGGCGCGGTGGCTCACACCTGTAATCCCAGCACTTTGGGAGGCTGAGGCGGGTGGATCACGAGGTCAAGAGATCAAGACCGTCCTGGCTAACATGGTGAAACCCCATCTCTACTAAAAGAAAAAAACAAAAAAATTAGCTGGGCGTGGTGGCACGCACCTGTAATCCCAGCCACTTGGGAGGCTGAGGCAGGAGAATCACTTGAACCTGGGAGATGGAGGTTTCAGTGAGCCAAGATCACACTACAGCATTCCGGCCTGGCAACAGAGCGAGACTCAGTCTCAAAAAAAAAAAAAAAATTAGTGTATGACATGCAGGGTGACCAGCCATCCCAGTTCCTCTGGAACTGAGGGTTTCCTGGGACATGAGACTTTGAGTGTTAAAGTTGAGATGGTTGGTCACTGTAAGACGTGAGAAACAGAATGGTCTGTTTAATAAAGGGTATTGGGTTATCTAAGTAAAGTCGTGGTGCCCACACTTTGCTGTATATTGGAATCACATGGGAAACCTTTAGGACTGCTGATGCCTGGTTCCTGTGTGAGGCATTCTGGGGTCGTTGGTATGAGGTGTGACCTGGGCATCAGGATTTTTAATGGGTAACAAAGCTTGAAAATCACTGGGGTAACCATCATGGGGAACACGAAGCTGCTCCCTACCTTGTATGTGTAAACTGTCTCATGGGTTAAATATTTCTATGTAAAGAATAAAAGATTCTAGACAGTGACTGGATTTGCTTGCTCCAAGGGAAGAAGTTTGACCTCTTCCATGAAAAGTCTGGAACTTCTGGAGCTGGGGGCAGGTGCAGCACACAGACTGAGGGAGTTTCAGGGGAGCACCTTATTCCTGTGCCTCTAGGAGGGGTGGACACTTTCCCTGGAAGCAAGCAGATCTGGCTGAGGACAGCCTATCTCTGTTGTACCTAAAAAATACAGGCACCTCTTCACATCTCAACAGTGAAGTCCCAGATCACCGCCCTGACTGCCTCCAGCTCACCATAAAATCATCTCCCACTGTATCTTACACTGTCCAGCCATCCACCACTCGCTGAGAGACCTGCACTGGTGTCTTAGGGACCCTTTGTTGCCAGCAAGAGCAAAGACAGGTCACATGCCACATCTTGCTAAAAAGTGAGTTAGTGTTTTGGAAGGTCAAATGGAGGAACTAATTTATACCACACAGAAAAAAAAATGTGAAATGGGTGCTATGAGTGTAAAGTTAAGTGATTTGGAGGGCAAATTCCAGAGATATTCCAGGAAGAGAAAAAGGCCATTAGGGAGAGAAATAACAAAGAAATAGCAAGAATCTTCCTGTAGCTAAAGATGTGGGACTTGATATGGAAATGGCTCAGCAAATGAATCTCACATAAAATTAATGAGACCCTCGTAAAATTAAAAAAGACCCTTATCCAGACATAGTTGGCTGGAATTTCTGAACTCTAAGAGTGGAGAGGAAATTGTATCAGCTTCCAGACAGAAGGAATAGATTTTTGTACCAAGGTAAAAAGAATCTGATTAGAAGTAAAGTGCACATCTGCGAGGCTGTAAGCTAGAAGATAGTGGAACAGTGTTAGCAAATTATTGTGAAAAGGATGCAATGCAATAATCTTATACCCAGCAAAGATATCATTCTGTGTGCGATCAGAGCCATTTTATAGACACAAAAGGGTTACCTCCTAACTAAACAAAATGACTCTAACAATTATTTTTACAAAATAAAAATGAAATCCCCCTAAATAGTTCAAGAGAAAGAAATGCAAAAAATATAGGAAGCAGTGGTAAGTGATGAATTGAGTAATTGTAGTCCAAACTACATGGTTGTGGTAGTGTTACACATCTGGGATAAATTTTTCTGAAATCATTTGAAGGCTTGGAGAGCTTGTGGGAAACACCAGTGGAAAATAAACTCCTGGTTCTGTTGTAGTTCTCTTACAGTGTCCTCAGTGTTTTCATTTTTGAAAACTTGGACGGTATTTTAATAGGATCGGGGACTGTTCCATGTTATTGTAATGTGTATTTTAGTCCTTCTGTCTTATATTGGCCTAGAGAATATTTTATTTAGTTTTGGTATACATATTTCTATGTGTATATTACAGATTTTATCCCCGTGGATGACAGAGAATTTGAAGTTAAGATGGTAAGAGTACTGTGTACTTTAGTTCGTTCTCTAACAAGTATGTACATACCTTCAATGTGCATAGCTTGGTGTCTAGAACCTGGCGACATACAGGGATGCCATAGAGACGGACGGCACCGCTGTACAAGGAATGGGAGCTGTGTGCTCATGTGCCAGTGATGTACCATCTGCCCTTCGCTGTCCTGACAGTTAAGACGTGGACATCTGGTTGCGTGTTAGCAGCTGCATTCAGCACATGCTTCTGAGAGACCATCTTGAGGAATGTAGTTACTGGTGATTGTGTCCGAGAGTTGTGGTTGCTAAGTCCCTGACATCACTCCTGCAACCTGTTTCTTGTGACTGGCTGTCCTCTGTGAAGATAAGAAATCTGGTGTCAAGCTGTGTGTGGTCTTTGAGGCAGCTCAGTGTTCTTCATGTGTCCTCTGACACTGATGTCTTAGTGAGTGCTGGCCCCTTGTTCTCTTCTGGGGAACAGCTCTTTGGAATTGTCCTGCCAGTTTCAGGGTTTGGGAGTAGGGTAACAGGCCCTGCAGGGTCCTTCTCAGTGACAGTTTTGCTGGTGTGGGACATCTTTGGTGTCTGTGGGCCACTCTAGGGAGAGTGCTGAGAATTGTTCCGCGTACTAGTGATGCTCTTGAGACACGGCCATGGACAAGCCTGTGCAGGTGGCGGAGTAAACATTACTTCTTTCGATGTCAAGTGTCCTTGGAGTAAATTCACATGTTGGAAGCATGTGGCTCCATCAGCAATTGTGCCCACACTCTGAGTGTCGGGACTGGATGAAATAATTACCTCCTTCTTGATTCTTTTGAGAATGTTCATACTGCTGTAACTGTGACTATCTGGTACACTCAGTCTCATAACAAGATGTGTTTTGGGCACTACTACAAACAAGGTGCTGTGTTGGGAGCTCTGGGGGATATAATATGGAAGGCCTTGAGTTTGTGCCCTAAGGAGACAACAGGGGAAGAGGAGATACAGGAAGGCAAGATCAGAGCCCGGGCCGGGCAGTGACTGCTGAGGGTCACTGATAGCCCTTTCATCTTCACTCCCTGCTCCCATCTGAGCCCAGATCCCTTTGCTTCTGCTACCTGAGGTGCTCGCTGAGCCACTTCTCCACTGTCCTCTCTACTGTTTTAGTTTAAGCTCTCCTTTTTTTTTTTTCTTTTTAAAAATTGCAGTAAAATAGACATAAAAAATTTACCATTTTAAGCATTTTCAAGTATGCAAGCTCTTAACTGGACTACTGGAATATGTTTTTTTAAATAATTGAAGTATCATACAAGCAAAAAGGAATGTGTAATGTAAGAGTACAGTTGAAAGAATATGACAAACACTTGGGGAAACACTTAGCTTAAGAAGTAGAACGTTGCTGGGTGCGGTGGCTCACGCCTGTAATCCCAGCACTTTGGGAGGCTGAGGCGGGTGGATCATGAGGTTAGGAGATCGAGACCATCCTGGCTAACACAGTGAAACCCCGTCTTTACTAAAAATACGAAAAGTTAGCTCGGTGTAGTGGGGGGCACCTGTAGTCCAGCTACTGGGGAGGCTGAGGCAGGAGAATGGCATGAACCTGGGAGGTGGAGCTTGCAGTGAGCCGAGATGGCACCACTGCACTCCAGCCTGGACGACAGAGCAAGACTCCATCTCAAAAAAAAAAGAAATAGAACATTAAGCAAACTTTTGGATGTCCTCTGTGCCACTTTCCTGATGCTAGCCCCTTGCTTTCCCCTAGAGGATAGAATAGCCTTTTCAGTCATCTCCCTGCCTCTAGCCTCTGTCCCCATGCCAGGCCCAGAGAGACAGGGCTAAAAGAAAAAAATGTTGAAAATTGCTCAGTGACTCTGCGTATGTCTTAGTCTGTTTTCTGTTGCTATAACAGAATACCTGAGACTGGGTGGTTATATGAAGACTGGAGATTTGTTTTTGACAGTTCTGGAGGCTGGGAAGTCCAAGGTCAAGGTGTCAGCATCTGGTAAAGGGCCTTCTTGCTGTGTCATCCCAAGGCAGAAGGTGAGAAGGTGAGGGAGAGTAAGAGAGAAAGCAGGAGAGAGCTGAACTCACTTTTATAACAAACACACTCTCACAATAAGGAACTTCCTCCCAAGATAGAGACATTAATCCATTCATGAGAGCACAGCCCTCATGACCTAATCACCTCTTAAAGGTCCCACCTCTCAGCACTGTTGCGTTAGGGATTAATTCTCCAACACATGAACTTTGGGGGACATATTAAACCCATAGCAGTGTGGTTTGGGGGATAGAGTGCAGAGTCCAGGGCACGGGGTCCAGGCCTTCTCCCAGTTTGGCCTGCCAGGTTTTTGCAGCTGCCCTGTCACCCCACGATACCTGCAGGCTGCAGCTGCACCCTTTGTCCTCTTCCTGCCATGGCCAAGCAGTGCTGTCCCCTCTCTTGAGCCCTCCAGTCTGCCATGCTGGGGACTTGTGTTGAGCTTTCCTGCACATTGCTCAGCCTGGATGGTTCCTGCACATCCAGTTCCTCTGCAAGCATTGTTCGGTTTGAAGGGGAAGAGGAGGGAGAGGATGGGATAAGCCTGAAGGGGAAGGGACCCAAGTTAGTCTTTGAGGGGCCATGGATTTAGATTGGGAAGAGTTAACATCCCTCCTCATGGGTCCTCATTATGTCTTCTTAATGAAAGCTGCTGGTTTTCTTCTTGAGAGCAAACAACCTGATCTTATGACCATTTGTCTTGGTCACCTGGGCTACCCAAATTGAGTGAGAAGTCAGGAATGAGCCGGTGGGTTCTTGGGGAGAGGCAGGTGTCCTGGCGAGTTGCTGGTGCCTCCCTTGACTGCTTTTCCTGGAGCTCCATGTGCCCTCATTCTTCTTGGCGTGGATGCATGTTGTTCTGACGATGAGTCAGCTGGGGTGGGGATGGCGCATTGTTTGAATGGATGTGCATTCACATTGCTGTGGGAGAACGTGGTGGGAGGTGCTGCGGGAGAACGGGGTAGGAGGTGCTGCGGGAGAACGTGGTGGGAGGTGCTGTGGTGAAGTGGCCCCACATGTGGCTGGGCTTTGTGGGGTTTTGACTCTGTCCTTCCCAATGTTCCTCCCCACAGTGGCTGCCTCTAGGTGATGATGGCCGCATGAGCACCCGCCATGGCCCACCGGAAGCGTGAGAGCACGGGGAGCGGCATGTTGGACCATAGGGTGAGACCGGGTCCTGTCCCCCACAGCCAGGAGCCCGAGAGCGAGGACATGGAGCTGCCCTTGGAGGGCTATGTGCCCGAGGGCCTGGAGCTGGCTGCTCTGCGGCCAGAGAGCCCCACGCCCGAGGAACAGGAGTGCCACAACCATAGCCCCGATGGGGACTCCAGTTCCGACTATGTGAACAACACCTCCGAGGAGGAGGACTATGACGAGGGCCTCCCTGAGGAGGAGGAGGGCATCACCTACTACATCCGCTACTGCCCTGAGGACGACAGCTACCTGGAGGGCATGGACTGCAATGGGGAGGAGTACCTGGCTCACGGCGCGCACCCTGTGGACACGGATGAGTGCCAGGAGGCGGTGGAGGAGTGGACGGACTCCGCGGGCCCACACCCCCACGGCCACGAGGCTGAAGGCAGCCAGGACTACCCGGATGGCCAACTGCCCATCCCGGAGGATGAGCCCTCTGTCCTTGAGGCCCACGACCAGGAAGAAGACGGTCACTACTGTCCCAGCAAAGAGGGCTACCAGGACTACTACCCCGAGGAGGCCAACGGGAACACGGGCGCCTCCCCCTACCGCCTGAGGCGCGGGGATGGGGACTTGGAGGACCAGGAGGAGGACATCGACCAGATCGTGGCAGAGATCAAGATGAGTCTGAGCATGACCAGCATCACCAGTGCCAGTGAGGCCAGTCCCGAGCATGGGCCTGAGCCGGGGCCTGGGGACTCTGCAGAGGCGTGCCCACCCATCAAGGCCAGCTGCAGCCCCAGCAGGCACGAGGCGAGGCCCAAGTCACTGAACCTCCCTCCCGAGGCCAAGCACCCCGGAGACCCCCAGAGAGCCTTCAAGCCCAAGACCAGGACCCCAGAAGAGAGGCCGAAGTGGCTCCCGGAGCAGGTAGGACTCTGGCTGTCCCGAGGAAGGGAGCAGAGGGGCCCGAGAGCAGGGGACCTCAGGGTACAGACCTCGCAGATGCTGAAGCTAGGTGGTGGTGGGTGCTGGGTGCCTTACAGTTCTGATGGTGGCTGACCTTGTCATTGGTCCAGTTGGGAGACGTGTTGTGTGGATGCTCCGGCCACTCTTAAGCTCACCCCTCAGACTCAGGAGTGAAGCCTGTTGAAGGCTGAGTGGTGACTCGTGTCTCGCAGAAAACACCCCTCCTCCCACCCTAGAAGAGAGGTTGGATTTCTTGCCCTCTGCCCTGGGTCTGTCTGCTCATGGTGGGACAGTGTCTGGAAGAGCCCCTCCATCCTCAGGGGTGTACTCAGACCAGCAGGGCAGTGTACAGGGCAAAGACGTGGGGGTGCTGGTGCTCACACACTGCTGTGGCCAGTGGTGGGTGGCCTGGTGGCTGGGGTGGGGACCAGAGTGCATTTCACAGTGGACGTGTCTCTGAAAGCCCATGGGCCTTGACCTGGTGGGTAAATAGTTGTGAATAACTATTTGGAAAAGGATTTTTTGAAGGTTTGACAAAACCTCGGGGAAGAAACGCATGCTAATGAGGGCAGTGGATGTCAGCATAACTGTATTTTAATTATAGCAAAGTCAGTGTGCAATCTAATGAACACATTTGAAAAGCTGCCTTCCCCCCCACCCAAAAAAAAAAAAAAAAAGCCTCACAGTGAATATATAAAGAAGATGTGATTATTGGACCTGTGTGAAGGAACTTCTGTTTGGCCAAGTATGTGGACTGCTGTCATATTTTTTAAAGCCTTAACTATTAAATATTTTTTTCCGAGAAAAATTCATGAATTTGAGAGAGAGAGAGAGTGAGTGTGTGTGTGTGTGTGTGTGTGTGTACTGAAAGCTTGGGTTTGGAATGGAAATCATATTGACCCCTGGATTTTCAGCACTTGTATTTTAATGTCTTGTGTTCTCTCTGAAGAACATTAAGTGTCAGTTGACTTCACTTTGGGGGTGTTCCTGTCATTCACAGCAATTCCGTGTTTACAGGAGGCTGTGGGATGCATAGGAAGTCCCATAGTATTAGTGGATGTTGGGGGAGTTCACCCCTAAGGCCAGGAGGCTCTGGACCCTGGGTCTAGTCTTTAGGCCAAAGCACCTTAAAAGTGTTTCTTGGGTCTTTAGCAGGGCATGGGCTTGTCCCACAACAGTGGTGAAGGCACCTCAGAGATTGACGTGGGCTGTGCAGAACATGTGACGTGCTGCATCTTGTTGTGACAAATGGCATTGCTAGCCAAGTTCTTGTCAAAAAAAATTATCTTTAGAGCGTGGTGGGGAGTAAGCAAGACCTGATATTTTCTGGTTTTGTACTTCATGCTAACCAGATGGTAATTTGGGTAAAAACACAGGGATCTTGGGGTTGGAGAGCTGGGAGGTAAATGAGTGGGAATGATTGGATGGATGGGTGGTAGTAGCTGTTTAAAAGGGCAGGTGGAGGTGGGGGAAGTCCCCGGCCATTGTGGAGGATCAAGAGGAGGTCTGTTCTTCCCAGAAGAGGCATTGAATGGAAAAGTAGGTCGCTTCTCCCCCTGAGGAGAGCGTGTCCTTGAAGGAAATGCTCTTGTCCGAGACACTGGAAAAGTTCATTTAAACTGGTTAATGATTGAATAGCTTTTGTTTTGGTTTGTTTTACCCTCTCTCACTCCCTCCCTTCCTCCCTTCCCCCTTTCCCTCCTTCTTCTATTTCTCTCTCTCTTTCTCTCTCTCTTTCTTTCTCTCTTTCTCTTTTCTTTTCTTTTCTTTTCTTTCATCAGTTCACAAATGAACTCTGTCAAGGGGAGCACCTGCCAGTTCCAGAGTTCGAGGCTGACAAGGACCCTCGTGCCGGGGGTCCTGACTACTCTTTCTGAAGACTCTACCAGGCCCGCTGCACGTGGGCAGGGTCTCCATGTCCTTAGATTTGAGTACCGCATTCCAGATGAGGACCTCTTTGAAAGCTGACCAGAAAGAGCGGTAGAACTCATCTTGAAAGCAAGATTTTTTATGAAGGATGTGCACTGGGAGATTTGGTGCTGCCTTGCTTGAAATCACAACGTGCTTTCCTAAGAGCAACCTCTTACTCCCCTGGGGGACGCCAGGCTGTGCCAGGAGCCAGCAAAGGCCTGGCCTCAAACAGGCGCACAGGGTGCCATGTGTCCTATGCCCACCTCTCTGTTCCCAGTGCTGTCCACATCGTGTCGTGATCCCTATGGTTGAGGCTGCAGTAAAAAAAAAAAAAAAAAATCTGAAGGGAGACATTGGCAATATTGGTCACTTAGGTGCCGTAGACTCTTGCTTTCTAACCCTAACCCAGCAGCATTGGCGTTACTGGGGAGCCCCGCCCCAAATTGCTGAAACTGAATCTGCATTTCAACAAGACACCACATTCCAGCTGTGATGCTGTAGGAGACAAACTTGGAGGAAACCCTCCCTTCTCTTCTACTCATTGTACAGCTTGAAAAAGTGTGTCCTGGATATTTTTAAGAGGACCGAATAGCATTTAGTCATTGCACGAATGGCAACAGTAGCGTTAGAAAAAATGAGAAGATGAAAAAATGTAGTCTCCATGGTCCCTGCCACCCTCATGGATGAGCTGTTTCATCTGTGCGCCTTTTCAGACCATAGCATTGAGCGTAAACGATGTACGTGGCTGTTGTCATAACACAGATGTGTTTTGGTCATACAGCTTTTCAAATCTGATGTTTGATAAATGTTTCTCCATGTCGCCATATACCTTTCATGATTGTTTGTCATATACTTTTCATGATTGTTTGTCATATACTTTTCATGATTGTTTGTCATATACCTTTCATGATTGTTTGTCATATACTTTTCATGATTGTTTGTCATATACTTTTCATGGTTGTTTGTGGTGACCTTTCCACGATCCATTTGGGCAATGATGTGCCGTGTAACATATTTCTCTGTACGTACTCTGCCACTGAGCGTGCAGATTGTGAATGGCATTTCCTCTTAGGTGTCAGGCTGCCACAGACCTCTTTGTACAAATCATGTTTCTTTCTTTGTGTTTATTACCCGAGGAGAAATCCCCATGCCGTACGTCAGCGTTGGCCATTTCCCTGGATGGCCTTGCCTAATTGTTTCCCTTCGTCTGTGGATGTCGGATGCATGTCCTGTATCTTTTGGGGTTTGGATGCGTTTCCGTCTCACAGAAGCACTCTCTACACTGTACGTGTGACTTTCTGCTGCGTATATCCTCTTCTTTAGTACACTTTCTTTTGAATTTCGGTTATATTATTTTTGTCATCTCTGCAGTACTTTTAAGATGTTAATGATCCCTCTGTGACCCCTCCACCTCCTTTGGGTACAGAGGGATTTAATTGAATGGTTCCTTCTTCCCACTCTGGGTGGGTGTGTTCACAGAGGATGTTGCTTTGGTCTGGTCGATATGAAAAATGAGTTGCCAGCTGGGTGCAGTGGCTCACACCTGTAATCCCAGCACTTTGGGACGCCGAGGTGGGCAAATCATCTGAGGTCAGGAGTTCGAGACCAGCCTGGCCAACATGGTGAAACCCCCGTCTCTGCTAAAAATACAAAAATTAGCTGGGTGTGGTGGTGTGCGCCAGTAATCCCAGCTACTCGGGAGGCTGAGGCAGGAGAAACGCTTGAGCTGGGTAGGTGGAAGCTGCAGTGAGCCGAGATGGCGCCACTGCACACCAGCCTTGGCGACAGTAAGACTCCCCACTCTAAAAAAAAAAAAAAAAAAAAAAAAAAAAAAAAAAGCCAGGCACAGTGGCTCACACCTGTAATCCCAGCACCTTTGGGAGGCTGAGGCAGGAGAATGGCATGAACCTGGGAGGTGGAGCTTGCAGTGAGCCGAGATGGCACCACTGCACTCCAGCCTGGGCGACAGAGCAAGACTCCATCTCAAAAAAAAAAGAAATAGAACATTAAGCAAACTTTTGGATGTCCTCTGTGCCACTTTCCTGATGCTAGCCCCTT
>NW_012116199.1:1528272-1536240 GCF_000951035.1 Colobus angolensis palliatus
AAAAAAAAGAAAAGAAAAATGAGTTGCTGTCTGTACTCAGAAGTAGGTTGTGTGGCCTTTGGAGCCCTCCCGAGCTGTAGGATGCCATGCATTTTGAAAAGACTTCAGTTTGCAGGTAACCCTCACACCTGTGCAACTCTGCTGAGACCAAGAGGTCTGCCTGGAGACTGGGATATGAGAGGCACAAAAGCGATAGAATTTCTAAAATTGTAGGAAGACAGGATGGGGAACAGAGATCTACACATGAATTATTTTAGTAAAATAAAAAAAGTTTCTTTCAAAGCACTTAAATTTACTAAGGAAAATTTGGAAAATACAGGCAAAAACGTCTTTTGCCATATGGCATCGTAGAATTCCATTGTAGAGCGTTTTCCAGTCAAAGAGACAAACCTAGGTCAGGATTTCCCAAAACACGTTCTTAGAGGTATTCTGTAAACCGAGTACCACTTGATCCTTAATATTCATGGATTTCATATTTGCAACTTTGTTAACTTGCTGAAATTGATTTGTAACCCTGAAATCAATACTCATGACACTTTCCCGGTCATTAGCAGAGGTACAGAGAAGGGAAGAATTTGAGTCACCCAACTCTCATGTTCCCAGCTGAGGTTGCACAAGGCTTTGCCTTCTTGTTTCAGCTCTCATACTGTAAACAGCTGTTCTTTTCACAATCTATTTAGAGTTCTTTGCGTTTTTGTTGTGTGTGTGTGTGTGTGTGTGTGTGTGTGTGTTGGTGGTAAAATGGCCCTCAAGTGTGGTGCTGAAGTCTAGTGATCCTCAGCACAGAATGGCTGCCATGTGCCTTACATGTGCTAGAGAAGCTTCCTTCAGGGCTGAGAGACAGTGCTGACTCATCTATGCTGCCACTCTGGGAGGTGCTAAAGTAACTTCTGTAGTGTATGATGAAGTTAAGGAAAAGGTGGAGGAATGGCTAAATTTGCAGATTCATGGGACAATGCCTGATTTAAAAAAGCACAGTGGACAGGCAGAAAACCCAAGAACTTTACTGTCTTGTGATCTAGGTTCAGGGAAGTGTTAAACTCTTCTCAGCTAGTGTTTTATGGTAAAGAAATACAGTATATAATTAATTGTTTGTAAGAAATCTGTATTAAACAAGGTGTCTATAAACAGAGACACACATAAAACAAGGTTCTGTGTTGATTCATTGACAAAAATGTGTCCCGAGGCTCATAGGAACCTAACCCTGTATTGCCCCTAGGAGCAATGTATTCGGTATTCATCAACTCAACTGCTCAGGGCAGCTTTACAGAACATAACTATATGAATGAGAATTGGCTGTATTTCGTTGGCAAATGACTTTGGGAAACTTTGCTGCAAAGCTTTTCCCTTCTTGGAGGTTTACTGATTTCTCACACACGAGCAGCATAAAGTCCCACGTTTGCTATAGTGGAGACACCAGCCAGTCTGGCCAGTACTTCCCAAACATGGTGGATCAGCAAGCCCTTTTCCCTCCAGGCAGGGCCTATGGGAGAATACAGACCCAAGCTTTACACCCTGGGGAGTAGAGGACCGGGACACATGAACTCCCAAGACCTCTCCCCGTGTGCTTCAGTTCCAGGATGATTCAGCAACCCCAAATGGTGACGATGAAAAGGTTGTCGTTGTGTTATTATCAGGACCCTTGGCTTCTGCAGATTTAACGTTTCTTATTTTGTGGTTTGTGTAAAGTCCCTGGGTGCTGGTGGAGGTGGCAGTGGTGGTGGTGGTGACTGCCGGCACCATGTTAGGGATGTTAGGAATATGATCTCAGTAAATCCTAGAGCAACCCAGAGGGATGGAGCTCGGGTTTGTCCCGTGCTGCAGATGGCACAGTTAAGTAGCTCCCCTGTGAATAGAATGTATTATGCCAAAACGCATGCTTCTAAACACTGCTTAACACAGCCCTTGAAGAACCTTAGAAGAGAAAGCGTCCAGTTCTGTGCAGTCCGCATTCGAACCTGCCTGCTGGAGAGTGAGTCGGCATGGGGGAGCTGTGCAGTGTTCCTCCTGGAGAGTGATGGTCTCTTCTCCTCTGTTGTCTGTGTCCTTGCTGTTGAGAGGCTTGGCATGCCCTGTTGTTCTCAGTGAGTGGGATATGGTGTCAGTGAGGTGACCAATAGATACAGAAGCCTCCGGTCTGTAAAATGTCCCTGTCTCAGTGCTGACACGTCCTGAGTTCACCAGAGCGCAGGCCACGGATCAAACAAGTCAAGTAAAGATTGTTCATTGTGACATATTTCTTAATTTTTTTGAGCTTTGTTGACATAAAGTATTGATTTTTTTTAAAACATGCGGTGATTAAGGAATACATGAGTTGGGTTCAGCCAGGCTCGTATTGAGTGACCTGATGGAATCAGCACTCCTACACCTACCCATGTGGCCCTCTACTATCAGGCAGTGAAGCGGGAGTGGAGGGAGGACCCCAGCTGGGCACGGGTGCCTGGCTCAGTCTCATAGCTTCAGGGATGAGCCTGTGGACCTGGCACATCCTTGGCACCTTCCCTTGAAGAGAGTAGTTTGTTGATCATTGCTTTTCCTGGGGCGACTCACCCGCACTCCTGGGGGGCACCGTAAGAGCCTGTTTGTCCAGCACCAAAGATCCTAGTTCCGTGGGTCTGTGGGGTGGCCCTGGATGGCATGTTCTCTGGATGCCTCTGGGTGGCCTGTGAAACTAACGGGTGTGGCAAGGGCTGGACGGATTGTTTTGGAGCCCCCATCATACCTGTTGCCTTGTGACATCTATCAGGAGATACTCTGAAAAGGTCAGCCCTGCCTGAAATTCTCCCTGCAGAGACTTGCTCCTTGGGACCTTGGAGATTTCTGGAGCTGCAGGCATTCCTTGTCCAGGACCTCCATGGCTATTGAGTTGAGGTATTTGATTTACTCAACAAGTGTAGAATAGTTTCATCCCTTGGAATGGCAAACCAAATACCAATAATTTTGATTATTTGGGGTTTTCATGATTTCTGTTTATCCCTGGCCCAGCTGGTGCTTTCTAGAAAGAGCCTTCTGACAATAGAAAAAAGAAGAAAAATCAATGCGTCGTAGCCAACTTCATACAACAGTTAAAGCAAAGCGTGATAGAAGGCCCAGAGGTTGCATCAAACGCAGAATTGTGCATCATTGCTCATTGTAGAGATGCTTTGGCCGTGACTTGGCATTCAGTAGAGCCTTGCTTTTTGAAGAACCTTCTGAGAGAGTGATAGGAGTCTGGCGCCAAGGGAGAGAAGGTGCTAAAAGCACAGGTAACTGGGTGTGTCCCCCAGGGAGGCAGTGGCACCATATGTGTTCTGAGCCGGAGCCTCACACACATGCCCTGCTAGGCAGCATATGAAGCGAGTGTCAGTCTCTGCTTTACAGAAGAGGACTGAGACAGGAGTGGTACCCCGGCTCCCCTCCTCCATCAGCATGCAGTGGGGCAGCAGGTGTGCAGATGGGGCGGTCCTGCACAGAGGGGCTTTGGGGCTTGCACTGCGCCCAGGAGGGAGTGGCCTGGGATCTGCCTAACCTGGCCCACAGTAGGATGGGACTTGGGAAAGAGCCTGTAAGAACCTGTAGGTGGTGCTGAGGGCAGGGGCTTATGGGGGGCATTGGGGCATGGCCCGCCTGGGCAGGGGAAGGTACTCTCCAGCCTCCTAGGCCTCAGTGGAGTATAGTTGGCTCCCTCCTTTCTGCAGCCATGCCCCAGAGTCTACAGTGCCCCTTGCTTTACCCACCCATGGCGTCAGGCACACAGGGAGGCTGCACAGGAGGGTTCTTGGGGTGCTCCTGTGTCCCCTGTCATCTGTACTGAACTCCTTCCCACGCACCTCTGCTCCCAGCACTGTGACAGGGTGGACACTGCACCTCCTGCTACTGATTCCCAGGATTGCCTTGAAAAATAAAATCCCACAGGGTGCATGGATGCTTCAACCCTGGCTGGTGCTGCATGAGCTTCTGAACTTGATGTCTCAGGGCCCGTTTGCTGAGTGAGCACAGCTGCCTTCTTGGATTTGTGTGAAGCCGTTTGATGACGTGTCACCATGGGTGGCTGCTATTATCAGGGAGCAGTTTATCAGGAATCTGGGGTTGCTTAGGGTACTTTTAAAATCTAGGTGAAGCTGCGGTTTCTAAAACATTCTTCTAAAACACTGTTGGGGCAGAGCACGTAAAGCTCTCCCACTAATGGTGATCTGAAAAGTACCTCCCCCTTCAACACACCCCAGTCCTCAGGGAGAGAGCAGAGTGCAGTGGTTAGGAATGCTGGAGCCACTGTCCGGAAGCCGGCATCCCACCCGGCTGCAGCAGCTCGGGGCCCAGGAACTTTCTGGACAGGCCACCTGTGCCAGCAGCCCCCCATCTCCTGGGGCTGTCGGGAGGGCAGTTGGTCTGGGGCAGTGTCTGTATGGATGGTGCGGGGCATGGAGTGCTTGCACAGATGATGATGATGATGAGTTTTCAGTCCATGGGAAGCTCATCGGATCTGGGGGCGGTGGGTGGGCAAGGCCCTGCACCCAGTTTGGGTACAGAGCCTGCTGGGCAGGGGTGGAGACACCAGTGGACCTGTCCTAGGGAGGGACACAAAGGAGGTGGTGGGTCCCGCTTGTGAGACAGGATGAGAGGAAGACCAGGACTGGCCAGGGCCGCACTGGAGCTGTTGGGGGCGAGGTCAGGTTAAGGCCTCCCAAGGTGCCCCCACACTGTCCCCCCTGCAGGGCCCTCCTGAGTGGCTTGTGTCGTGCTGGGGGAGTTCTCACACGCCTCTTTCTACTCCAGAGTCACTGATTTGAGGGATGGGGCAACAGCTGCACAGCCCCCAGGGCTGCCCTGAGTTTCTCACACCCAGTATCAAATAGGAAGTCAGCTGAGAAGCCCACACACCTCTTCTTCCAGGCAGACCAGCTGGGCCTGGAAGACTCCAAATGATAGCCAAGCCTTTCTTAACCTTGGGCACCTTTTTTCCAGTTTCCACCCCAAATTCACACGCTTTAAAGCCAGCTCCCCATGCTGGGCCGCTCCTGATGTGGGTGACGGGCCCTCCCTGCATCCCTCCCATATGGGCCATGCAAATTGGCACCTGCCATGTGGTAGGCACTGGGGCTGCAAAGGTGACAGTGGCATTATCCTGCATTTGAAACTTACTCTAGAGGGAGACGGACATGTGAGACTCTCCCTGCCCCCATCCAGGTGTGGCTAGGCTCAAGACAATTCCAGGCAGGCTTCCGGGACAGGCTGCAGAGTTAGGGACAGGTGGAGAGGCTCTGGGACTTTGAAGGGGGCTTTGGGAATTCAGTCGACAAGGTGGGGATGAACAAGGATGGTAGAACATGCAAGGTGTGTGGGTGTCCTCAGCATGGAGGGAGCTGGAATTGTGATATGGCTTTGAGTCCTGAAACAGGACAAGGGGACGGCGAAGGACGTGGGTTGGGGGATAGTGATGAGAGAGGGACAGAGGATTCCACTAGGGGCGTGGAGGGGAACCTAGAAGAGAACTGGGGAGCTGAGGGGAGGGACATTAGGAAGGCCAGATGTAGCAGGGCAGTTAGGAGAGATCCTACCGGGGAAGAAAGCACCCGTTGGCGGTGGCCACCTGTTGGCGGGGTCCCCTGAGCCTGAGCAGTTCTAATGGATTGGGAAGGCAGAGGCATGGGAGGGGTAGATGGAAAGTGTCTGTAGGGACTTGCACGGAGGGCCTGAGAAGATGCCAGCAGGCCGAGGTACTCAGTGTGTGTGTGTTTATGTGAGGTATTAACTTGAGTTACACTCATCTGCCACTGGGGTGTCTAGGGCAGACGGTGGGGAGTGAGAGCGTTGGGTACGGGACCCAGACTGTCCGCGTGCATCTGCTTCTCGAGGCCCCATGCCTCCCGTTCTTGGGCCTCCGTGGCACCTGGCATCATGCCTCTCTTGCACCAGAGGCTTGAGAGACACCCAGCTGGCGAAATTGGTTAGTCCATGACATTCCTTAGAAAGTGCAGGGCTCGGTGCAATAAGTTATAGAAATATCTGTTTAGGAAGAAAGATCGCATGGCTGAACGTGCTGAGATGCATCATGCCACCCATGGTATGCTTGCCCGAGATGTCACAGCGTGGTGATGGCAGACATGGGAGTTTTACCCCAAAGCATTCAGATCACGACCAATGCTAGTCAGTGACTACGAAAAGACATGGGACTATGGAAATAGGAGGCTGACCAAGAATAACTCCTAATCCTATGTCAGATAATACCATGGGCAGCCCAGGAAAACTACACACAACTCAGACATGTGCAGAAAGGAGATGTGGAACGGAATGGAGCCCCCTGGGCTGATAGAGGCCTCCAGGACCTGCCATACCCATGTCTACCCCCAATTCCCCAGTCAGCCTTCACAGAAGAGAAGTTGATCTCTCTCTAGCTGAGACCGAGCCAAGGCCCAAACTGTCGGAGCTGAAGGATGTTTGGGCTAGGCTCACAGAAGCTGTTCTGCTCCTCCAGAGTCAACAGCTAGCCGTGCTCCAGGTCTCCGTCTGGTCCTGGTCCTTTTAAGAGACACTGAGTGCTGACTCACTTCTGAGCCTGCCCCACGGGTGCCCTGGTCTGCTGTGGGTGCAGCCAGGCTGTGCAGGGAGCCTGAGGTGGACTTCAGGTGGGGAGATGCTGCTCCCCAAGAGCTGCTCGGGTGCGACGTCAGGGTGGAGGCTGTCACCGTGTGTGGCGGCATCACCCCTTCACCCTCTTGTCTCATCAGCCCCTGTCCTTCGGCCGGTGTGCTTGCAGGTGGCCTGTGATTCTGCCTCTGGAGACTGCCCCCTCTGATTCATTCACTGGGCCCCAGTTATGTGAAAGATAGCATGTTCGTTCATTCATTCATTGGGCCCCAGTTATGTGAAAGACAGCATGTTCGTTCATTCATTCATTGGGCCCCAGTTATGTGAAAGATAGCATGTTCGTTCATTCATTCACTGGGCCCCAGTTATGTGAAACATAGCATGTTCGTTCGTTCATTCATTGGGCCCCAGTTATGTGAAACATGGCATGTTCATTCGTTCATTCATTCATTCATTGGACCCCACTTTTAGAAATACTTGCATTCATCTTCAGGAGAGGGAGGTCATCCAGCCATTCCCCAGCCCTCAAAACCCACTCCACAGGCAAAGCAATGGTGGGTCAGGGCTCCTCTTGCTGCATTGTGGCCTTGTATTTGCTCTTCTGAGCCACAAGCATAGCGATAAAGTACAAAAGAAAAGGATTTCACATGCAGTAGAATGTTATTCACCCTGAAAAAGGAAGAAAATTGTGACACAGGCTACAGTATGGACAAACCTTGAAGATATCCTGCTAAGTGCAATGAGCCAGTCACAAAAAGACAAGTGCTGTGTGATTCCACTTCTCTGAGGCACCCACAGTAGTCAGAGTCACAGAAACAGGAAGTAGAATGGCGGTGGTCAGGGCTGGAGAGAGCAGGGAGTGGGGAGCTGGTGTTCAATGGGTGCAGAGGTTCAATTGTGAAGATGGAAACATTCTGGAGGTCATCCGGTGGTGGTGGTCGCTCAACAGTGTCAATGTAGTTAATGCCACTGAATTGTACACTTAAAAATGATTAAGATGGTAAACTGTATTTTATGTATACCACAGTAAAAGAAATAAAGAGAGGAAGAGGTTTTTCGATGAATAACTGGTTTGAGCCAGTTTGGATCCTCTAAAACCAAGTTGAGCCGGTCTGAACCCATGTAGCCATTATCACACCGTGTTAGGCTGTTCTTGCACTGCTTTAAAGAAATACCTGAGGCTGGGTAATTTATAAGAAAAGAGGTTTAATTGGCTCACAGTTCTGCAGGCTGTACAGGAAGCAAAATACTAACATCTGCTTCTGAGGAGCCCTCCGGAAACTTTCTTTTTTTTTTTTTTTTATTATTTAAGTTCTAGGGTGCATGTGCATAACGTGCAGGTTTGTTACATATGTATACTTGTGCCATGTTGGTGTGCTGCACCCATCAACTCGTCAGCAC
>NW_012116199.1:1537520-1538333 GCF_000951035.1 Colobus angolensis palliatus
TTTTTTTGGAAACTTACAATCATGGAGGAAGACAAAGCAGGAGCCAGCACTTCACATGGTGGGAATGGGAGCAAGAGAGAGAGTAGGGGTGGGAGGGGGAAGTGCCACACACTTTTAAACGACCAGATCTCTTGTGCACTCAAAGCAAAACCTCACTTACTACCAAGGGGATGGCCCACTTGCATGAAAGATTTGCCCCATGATCCACACACCTCCTACCAGGCCCCACTTCCAGCATTGGGGATTGCATTTCAGTATGAGATTTGGGTGGGGACAAATATCCAAACTGTATCACCCACAAAGAAGCAAAAACACTTTGGGCCAATCAGAACTGTTTGGCTGTAGCCACAGTAAGGATGAGCTGTGGTTACACCCATTCAGGCCTGTGGGCCTGTGGACCTGGCGTGTGTGGTCATGGGGCAGTGGGTTGGCACATCCCTGGGAGGTTTCAGGAGGACATTCAAGGCCAAAATGAGCCCTGAGTAAATAATACAGCCACATCCTGAGCGGGAGGTGGGGAGCCTCCCCTTCTCTCCTAGGTCTTGTGTGGGTCATGACCCCACCTTGGCAGGAGTGGAAGGAACATAGATCCTACAGGCTATGGCTTATAGTAAAGTGGTGGTGGTCATGCCTTGTGTCATTAAAATAAACATATACCATTAAATCCACCGTTAAATAACAGCTATTTCTGCTATCCTCTTGCCTTTTCCACAAGTTTAAATATCTCAGATATTCTGTGTATATTCATAAAAGTAGACAGGTAGATTTAGTGAAGTTAACTGGATCATTGGTATCTTCTTCTTTTTTTTTTTT
>NW_012116199.1:1539133-1560883 GCF_000951035.1 Colobus angolensis palliatus
TAGCCAGGATGGTCTCGATCTCCTGACCTCGTGATCCGCCCGTCTCGGCCTCCCAAAGTGCTGGGGTTACAGGCTTGAGCCACCGCACTCGGCCGGTATCTTCTTTCTACATCATCTGGTGAAACTTGTTTTTCACATTATGAGTTGTAGGACTTTGTTTTAATGTCTGTAGCCTTAGGCAGTTCCATTGAGATGAAGTTTTTTTCTTATTAGGACTAATCTTATTGACTGGAACTGTGGCCTCCTCATATTAGGAGAACAGAGATGTGGCCTACGTAAATTAGTGGAAGTTAAATACTGTAGAAAATGCCCTTTGGAAACTGAAGTCTAACATCGACTTACTATTGGTCATTTAATTTCCTTTTGGCTTGGGCACCATCGTTACCTTCATTTTTCAGATGTCAAGCTAGTTTTCTCAGAACGTATGCAGGGCTCGAGGCCAAGTGTGGAGGCCACAGGGGAGGAGGTCACAGGTCAAGCCTCCTGGGGGAACTGCAGGCTTGAGCCTCTGATAAAGCCATGTGACTGATTTTTAGCCCCAGTGGGTTGTGGTAATTAAACTATGCACACAGGGCTTCTTGCTTTTAAGTTAGCAGGGTGGAAAAATTGCAGATGTTTGCAGCAAACGTGTAGAACCACTGGCAGAAGCAGTCATGCTGGCACCTAAGCAATGGTATTAGAAAGGGTTGATGAAGATTTTCTCGTTTGAGAATTGAATAAAAGCCAATGGAATTCTCCCTAGTTCTGCAGCACTGGGGGGTGACTCTCCCTGGGCCAGTCTCAGCCCTGCAGAAAGGGGCACTGTCTGTTCAGTGCAGTCAGCACAGGGTCTGCTGCAGTGGAGTCGCAGGTGGAGCACAGCCCTCTTGTGGGGGAAGGATGGGTGGAGCTCCCACCTTCCCCACAGACGGACCCAGCACGGCACCTGGTATGTGAGGCCAGTGACCAGGAGAAGGGGGTGTCAGTGGTTGATGGACAGCTGCCTCTGCTACCTGGATGACTCACCGCTTCCCCTGGACCAGCTCCCACTTTGCCTGGGTGTCAGTCACTGGAGGGTTAGCTCAGTACAGGCTGACGGGTGACCTCTGTAGAGCTTGGGTGAAGGGGCTCTCATAGGGCGTATGTTTGAGAGCCTTAGAGGACTCTCCTTGCTCTTGCTTCTCCCATTATTTTTAAACTGTAGTAATACATATGGAACACAGAGTTTACCATTTTAAAGTGTACGGTTCAGTGGCATTTAGTACAATGTTGTGCAACCACCTCTGCTGTTTAGTTCCAGAACATTTTCACTGCCCCCAGAGGAGACCCTGTACCTACTAAGCAGTCACTCCCCATTCTTCCCTCTCCCCCCAGCCCCCACAATGAAAAATCGGTTTTCTCTCGTTTGGATTTGCCTATTCTGGATAATCCATAAAGATGGGATCAGACAATATGTGCCCTTTAGTGTCTGGCTTATTTCACCAGCGTAATGTTTTCAGGGTTCATCCCTGTTGTAGTGTGTTCATTTTTGTGGCTGAGTGATATTCCGCTGAATGGCTGTTTTACATTTTATTCATCCACTCATCCACTGATGGACATTTGAGTTGTTTCTACCATATGATTAATGTGAACAGTACCACTGTGACCACAGATGTGCAAGCTTGTGTGTAGACATTTGCTTTTAGCTCTTTTGGGTGTATTTCTAGGAGTGGAATTCCTGGGTCATGTGGTCATTCAGTGTTTACTGTTTTTAGGAACCACGATGTTTTCCACAGTGACAGAACATTTTACATTTTCACCAGCAATGCATGAGGGTTCTGATTACTTTCAAAGGAAAAAAATTAAGCAGGCCTGTTGCTTAATAGTTTAAGTGCTGTCTGAGACCTTGATGGTTTGGTCTCTGGCCTCACTGCTTCAGCTCCTCTGGCCTGATCTCCCAGGGCCTGCTTTTGTTCATGTGTGTGTCTGTTTATACCCTGGCTCATCCTGTGGAGGGTCTGAGGCTGGCAGGATCATTGGGTTCTGTCTCCACATTGGAAGGTGAACTGTCCCAGGTCAGGGTCTTTGTTGTATGCATCGTCCTGTCCTCAGCAAGAGCTGCCCTGTGCCGTACGGGGCATACAACAGGCACCTGTTCAGGCCTGGCCATGTGGGCGCACCTTTGGACGGTACTTGACAAAGCCTCAAAATGCAGTGACAAGTTTAGACAAATATGATTCTGCTCTGAAATGCTGCACTGGACACAGCCATCCACTGCCTGCCCTTTACAGGGCTCTGTGAAGAGACAGTGAACAATGAAGTGGAGGATGTGTGCAGGTGGCCCCAGTGGTCGGTGATGGAGGAGAGATTTCAGCAGACCAAGTACGGGGAATAAAGCCAGGCCAGAGTGTGCTATCAGCCTGCCTGTCCCCTAGAGCTGATGGACTCAGCAAATATCAGTATAGGGTGCCCAGTTACATTTGAATTTAGATGGAGAATTTTGGTTTTTTGGGGTTGTACAACATTATGAATTTAATAACCCTGAACTGTACCCTCAAAAATGGTTAAGATAGTATATTTTATTGTATGTGTACTTTACCATAACAAGCAATTGAAAAAATAAGTTGTATTTCAGGTAGATAGTGAATTATTTTTTAGTATAAATATGTTCCATGAAATGCCTGGATACTGGGTTGCAGGAGGGACTCCCCTTCCTCCTCCCATTCCCAGGCCTGCCTAGAGATGTTGAAGTACAGACTGACTGGTTGGTTTTCCCAATGTGTCTTGTGGTGATACTTTTAAGCCACAGATCTGCTTTGAAAAGATATGAGCTCCCCCAGGGGAGTAACTATTATAAGAATAAATACTCGATCCAAGCTTCCATTCTCCTCAAGATAAACATCACAGGAGTGACCTGAATTGTAAAGAGGAGTGGAAGGAAAAGAACAATACGGTAATGTTTTCTGAGCCACGCAGATGTCAGGGGACGGATCCAAGGGCTTCTGAAAGAGGACGTCCGCGCCGCCGAGTGAGACTTTCCGTCCAACCAGGGGGTCACGCTGTCACCGGTCCTGCTTGGAGCTCTGGTGCTGTAGCGGGTCTCGGCTGCCCCTCCTGAGCTGGGTGGAGGAAGAAGTCCCTGTTGAAATATCAGATGAGTAGGGATGATGGCCTCTTTTGAAAACAGGAATCATGAAGTGATTCCCAGAGAAGACTGTCATCTAATCGAGTCTTTCATCCGCCCAGGACTTCTCTGTCACAGGGTCATGTTTGAGGAGAATTTTCCCAGGCCACTGGGGATGGCTGTGGCTAGCCTGGCTTTCCACTGATGCCTTCTGTCCCTAACCTCAGCTTCTGACATGCCTGTCATTCCAGAGTGCTTGGAAGCATTCTGCCTTTGTTGCAGATGGCCTGAGCGGAGTGGGCGTGCACTGGTTTGATGTTGTTTCATCCAAAGCAATGTGGTTATATTGCTGTGTTTTCAGTTTCATCAAGCAGACAAAATCAGAATTGACACTTTTAAAAATCCAAGCTTTAGTTTCACCAACTGGAGCCAAGGTGTTTATTAGAAAGATTTATTGGCATTAGTGTATTTTTATTACAAGCATTTATCTCTGCCCTGAACAGTTGTCCCTGGGTCCCGTGTGCTGTGAAGCGTCTGTCCCACACCACACGTTAATTTTCTGTCCTCAGAGCTCCGCGGACACATGCTGATTCTCATGCTGTGCCACCGCCTTCTCCGAGTGGATGGCTGATGTGGGTTTCAGGCTCCACTACAGCTACTCAGCGAGGGATGGGACCCTGTGTCCCCTGTTGGCTGTGGGGAGTTAAGGTGGCCCTGGCTGGCATCTTGTTTTGAGGGGTGACTGTCTGCTGTACTTTGGGGAGGGCATGACAGGATTTAAATAGCATCTTTATCTAGGATGCCTGGAGCCCCAAATCCATGTGGGCCTCCAGCTGTGTGAATTTCAGATGCTGCCAGCCCCCCAACCCCGCCATCCCCGAGATGGAAATTAGAGCACCAGATGGGCTCTCCCAGGGAGAAACATCGCAAGCCCACCCTCCTGCCTCTTTGGAAAGTAACCCTGGCTGTTTATTGTGAGATGCGGTTGTCATGGTGATGAGTGGACACCTGCTTGGGAGGGAGTTAGAGGAAACGCTGATGTGGAGGAAAGGGTCACCCATAGAGACAAGCTTGTGTTGCCCGTGGACACCCCATACTATGGCCCCCGCACTGGGGCGTCCCGTGAGTAGGGCATGGGGGCATCAGTCTGCGTCCCCAGCCAAGCCTTGAGCCCTGGCTTGAAGTTGCACAAACGTACAGTGGCTGGCCCAGCCCTAACCCATGGCGGATGCAGACCCTACTGTGTCCCCCAACCCCTGACTTATCTGGCCGCCTGATGAGAGTCTGTCGCCCTACAACTGTGGCGCACCCTCTGCCTGACACATTCAGTCCCACCCAGCTTGCAGAACGGATGTTGTTAACCTGATTTCATTTGCTGGTTGGCTGGTTGATTTCTTTGGGGGTTTTTTGGAGATGACCGTCACCTGTCCAGCCACTAGTGAGGCAGGGAAGGGCTTCAGGGAACCAAGTCCATGCCGAAGGGCACTGTGTTGGGGAACTTCCAGATGAGCGGGTAAAATACCAACGTGTGCTGTGGGCACCTTGAAACAGCAAAGTGTCCTCAGCAGAGCTCTCTGGGGGATGTCCCAAATAAGGTTTACTTTAGGAGAACGCGAGCGGCGCCTGAGGCGAGATTCTCTTGTTGCATCCTTTGGGGGCTTTTGCCTGGTGTTCCTTGGCCACAGGAGGAAGAGCGGTGCCGGGGATGGCTGAGGGGGAGAAACCTTGGAGGAGCGGTACCTGGGCCAGTCTCAGCCCTGCAGAAAGCGGCACTGTCTGCTCAGCTTGCTCGGCACAGGGTCTGCTGCAGTGGAGTCCTGGCAGATCACAGCCCCCTTGTGGGGGGGAAGGATGGGTTTTGCTCCTGGGATGCTAGGCTTCGAGAAGCAGGGCAGTATGCCCGCAGTCCCAGACAAGCCAGAGCCGGGCCTATGGTCATGCCAGGACAGCAGGATGTGGTCTAGCTAGGCCTGTGAGCTCATGGGGCTTAGGGGTAGGGGCAGCAGGACCCCGGGAGGCAGGGACCAACCAGACTTCAGCACTGCTGAGTCCCAGCTGCACCCCTGCACCCCCTCAGCTCTAGGAAGGGCAGCCCCATGTAGCTTTCTTGAGATGTAGCAGCAATGCTCTCCCTTCTCCCTCACCATCCTTAAAGCCCAGCACTGGTGCCTGCTTCCCTGCATCCCCCACTCCCATTGCCTTGAAATCCAGTGTTGTCTGTGATCCTGGAGGCAGGCTTAGCCAGCAATCATTCCGGCTGCCTGGGGCACGGCTTGTCTGTCCCCGTCAGTGCTGGGAGGGTGGGCCCAGGTGGTTTAATGTTTCTCAAGCCCCCAGAGAGGCAGAGTTTCCACCAAAGAGCAAGACACGGATAGACTAGGACAGGGGACGGGGCTGGCAGCCACGCCTCGTGGCGTCACCTGACTCCGAGAGAAGCCGGCTCAACACTTGGGGTCTCGGTTTTCTCACCTGTCAAGCAGTAGGGAGAATATTCATCACGTACACAAAAGGTTTTTGTAAACCCTAAGGTGCTAGGTAAATTAGGTAAATGTAACTGTTTTTTTTTTTTTAAATTTTATTGATTGATTGATTGATTGATTGATTGATTGGGGGGGGACTGAATCGCACTGTGTTGCCCAGGCTGGAGTGCAGTGGCACCATCTTGGCTCACTGCAACCTCTGCCTCTCAGGCTCAAGTGATTCTTCTGCCTCAGCCTCCTGAGTAGCTAGGATTCCAGGCACCCACCACCACGCACAGCTAATTTTGTATTTTTAGTAGAGACAGGGTTTCACCATGATGGCCAGGCTGGTCTCGAACTCCTGACCTCAAGTGATCTACCTGCCTCGGCCTCCCAAAGTACTGGGATTACAGGCATGAGCCACTTCGCCCAGCTGGTAAATGTAACTTTTATCATCAGTGTCTTCCTTGCCATCATCATATTGTTATTTCTTGATCATTTATTTCCAGAAAGTTCTGGAACTGGACTTACCATGCAGGCTCCGGAACCTCCTTTGGGGTTTGGACAGGGATTTAAGGGCTATGGATCTGGCTTCTGGCTTCCGAATAATCTAAGGAACTAAATGGAGAAAATATACCTAACCTTAAATTTTATTAATTAAAGTAGAAGCAGTTGTAGTTTGGTGTCTTTGAGAGAAGACTTATGACAGGTACTTGGGGCATTTTATATTTTGTAGTAATAGATTGGCTACTTTGCATTTATTCTCATCCAAGTATTTAGGTTTTTTAAAAATATGACTTTTAACTTTTTGGGCACTGTTGGTGGGAATGTAAATGGCACTACTGCTGTGGAAAATAGTGCGGAAAGTCCTTAAAAACTGAAAAATAGAATTATCCTATGATCCAGTGATTTCACCTCCAGGTATGTACGTAAAAGAAGTGGAAGTGAAGACTCAAGAGATATTTGCACACCCACGTTCATAGCAGCACCATTCACAATAGCCAAGAATTGGAAGCAATCCAAGTGTCCATCAATAGATGACTGGATAAAGAAGAGGCGGCGTGTACACACAGTAGAGTGTGATTCAGCCCTAAAAGGAAGGAAGTTCTGCCATGTGCTTCAATGTGGATGACCCTTGAGGACATTTCGCTGAGTGCAATAAGCCAGTTCCAAAAGGAACATACTGACTATATAATTACTCCACTTACATGAGGGGCATAGAGCTGCCCAATTCATGGAAACAGAGAGTAGAATGGTGGTTGGCAGGAGCTCAGATTGGGGTTGGGGTTGGGGAGTATTGAGGAGTTTGTTTAATGGGTACAGAGTTTTAGTTTTGGGAAGAGGAAGACGTTCTGAAGGTGGGTGGTGACCATGGTTGTACACCAGTGTGAATGTACTTAGTGCCACTGAACTGTACACTTAAAAGTGGTCAAATGGTGAACTTTATGTTACGTGCATTTTACTGCAATCAAAAGATAATAAATTTAAAAATGATTTAAAATAACTTTTTTAGAAGTATGAAAATAGAATATTAAGTCCATAGCAGTTTAAGTATAATTAAATAGATGACTGCACACACACCTATACACACACCGACATACACATGCATTTTACAAAATTGGATCACATTGCATATCCAGGTTTTGCATCTTGCACTTCTCTAACATACAAAATCACGATCTTTAACTTCCCCATTTCCAGGTTTGCAATGGTCTGGAGCAGCCAAGGAAGCAGCAGCGCTCTGATCTCAATGGACCTGTTGACAATAACAACATTCCAGAGGTAATTTTTTTCAAGGATGAGAGTTCTGGGCCGAAATGCTCATCTAATGATGGAGTGACCCACTGAGTTGTGGTCTGCTCACTTAGTCCATGATGTTCTCGTCCCACCCAGTGCCTGGGGGAGAGGGAGTCCAGGTCAAGCCAAGTTGGTGTCACCATATGGGGAGGAGGTGACGGCACGCTGGCCTGGGAGGAGAGAGCCTCCCTGCTGTTAGGACCATGCCATGGAGTGCTCATGTGTTGCAGATGGTGTATGTGTGGGGGTGGGGGATCATTGGTACTTCTTAATTTTCTAAAAAGCCATTCTATTCATTGTCTGATAACGATGCTCTAAACTAGGGTTTCTCAACAATGACACCACTGACATTGAGGCCTAGGTAATTCTTTGTTTTGGAGACTGTCCTGTGTATTGTAGGAGCTGAGCAGCATCTGTGGCCTCAACCCACTAGATCCTTGTACCTACCCCATCCCCACCCCTGATTTGTGGTAACCAAAAATATCTCCAGACATTGCCTAATGTCCCTTTGGGAACAAAAATCATCCCAGTTGAGAGCCACTGTTCTAAATCAACAACAGGTTTTAACAAACGATTTCCTATAAACTAATAGTGCTATGATGGAAGTTATTTCCCCTTTCTCGGTAACATAGTTTAGATGAGATTGTTTAACTTTGTTGAAATAACGATGGCCACCGATGGAGTGGTATCCAGTCTCCTTTATCTTGCTTTTAAAGACGTGCCCGGATGGCTCTCATGCCCACTGTTTGGAGCACCATTGTGTTGGATGGTCTCTAGACTCCCTTCTAGTCAAGATATGCTAGTCTGAGGGTCCCTAAGTTTTAGACGGTGGGCTTTTGGGCCACTCCCCGACATCATGTTGCCTGCAGCAGACTGGTTTGCTGCATGGAGCTGATATCTTGGGAACACCGTCATGCGTGGTGAGGTTTGCTTTTCTCATTATGACACATATCACAGCCCTGCTTAGCCTTCACCTTGTGGGCTACCTACTTACAATTGATATGTGTTTTATTTTTCCATTTTTCCTAGCAGACAAAGAAGGTGGCATCATTTCCAAGTTTTGTGGCTGGTAAGTGACTTTTAATTTTATCTTTCAAGGGGCAGTTGCATTTTACTTCAAAACAAATGATGCTTTTGCTTTCGGCATTCGTCTGCAAAGCTTGTTTCCAAAGGGTGCTTACCTACCAGCAAGGTGCTTGGCCATTGGCTGTTTGAATGCTGTGTAGGCCTAGTTAGTGGCCTACTTAGTCCAGCTGATCTGCCTGCTTTGATACAAGGAAAGGTAGACCATCTCCTTTAATTATGCCCTTGCTAATTACATCACAGACAACACTGATGACTGAATAGATTGAGATGTGTCTTTATAAGCAGCTGGTTGTAGCTAACACTTCTGATGAGGGTGGCATTCAAATTCAGGCTTTTTTTTTTTTTTTAGATCCTTTGTTTTTCTTTACCGTTCCACCCTTTTTGAAGGGGTTAATAGTGCATTTCAACATTCGATAAAGAATGAAACTGGTCGATATGTTCTGTGTCACTCTTGGGGATAGGGAGCACACCTGCCTGGCTTTGATGGAGCTGAGCATCCGGAGACCTTATGGGGCTCCTGTAGGAGATCCCCTGGGTTTGCTTCTAGTGCTCCAACCTCAGAGTAAAGGGTTTTTTCACTAGGATTTCTCTCTTTGCCAGGAGGATGTTTTCTGCCCCTGCTAATGTGTTATAATAAACAATGTGAATTTCATTAATTCTTTCAATAAGCTGGTAATTAATTCTTATAAATATTTATGGGAGCAAGGTAAATTTGTCTTCAGAAATAAATGACTTTCAGCCCTTCCCATACTGCTTTTCTTTTTTTAGCAAACAACTAAAGCCTGGGGAACTGAAGCCCCCAAATTTGCCTTTAGAGGACTAGTTTGAACCAGGCTAAACCAGTTCCAGTTGGTTGAAACTGGATTAACTGGCTCAAATCAATTTCAACTGTTATAACTGACTTAATGCTACTCAGATTGGGTGAAAATCTGTTTTAAACCATCAGAATTAATATCACACAATTCAGATAGACTTGGTTCCATTTTGACCAATTCAGATAGGCCCAAATGGGTTTTGCCCAGCAGTTTACATGTGGTTTTAGGTACATTTTATCTGGTTCAAACGGGCTCATACTGGTTTTCTTCAGGCCACAGCAGGTTATGATGATTCCTGGAAGAGACCACACTCCCCGCATTCCCGCTCGTAGGGTTTGATTGGGTTCCTGACATATAGGAGCTGGCCCCTGATGAGCAGGGAGAACGCAGTACATCACTGTGCCATTTTCCTGGATTGCCAGTCACACCGCGCCGGTGAGGCAGGGTCTTGTGGATCCAAGAAGCTCACTTTTCAGTGTATCATGGTGTCATCTGGATAGAACTCTCACACTAGGAGGTGATTTAGACATTAAATTCCCCAGCCCTTGACAATCTCATATCTGCAGGGAGTGGGATTGCGAGGGATGCCTGGGGTACCTCTGACTCTTAGCTCCTGGCATCCCAGAAGACTTGGTTCCCTGCACCACTCAGACTGTTCCAAAGCAAATCCAAACAAGGCCCGATGTCTTAAACCAATTCAGGCGGGCTAAAACTGCTGTGACCAACTGGAACCAATGTGGAAGACCTGAATTTATAGTTTCTTCTGTAGGAGAGAAGCCCTTTGATTGTTATGAAAACATAGAAAACTTAAGCAAAAGAACATCCCTTACTATTACAGCATTTATATTCAGTGAGGCCTGTATGGACCAAAAATCTTACTCAGCCACAGGAAGAGATCGTCATAATGGTGATGCAGAGCCCTAGAATATAATGAATTTGGGAAAAGCTTCTCCAAATTAAACACCTTTATCAGTTTGAATGCATTTGGGTACACGTATCAAAATCCCCACTTAACATTAGCTTGCACAAATAGGAGGAGTGTGTCTTACATAAAGAAATCCAGGGCTGGGCGTGGTGGCTCATTGGGAGGCAGAGCACTCTGGGAGGCAGAGGTGGGTGGATCAAAAGGTCAAGAGTTCAAGACCGGCCTGACCAATATGGTGAAACCCTATCTCTACTAAAAATACAGAAATTAGCCAGGCATGGTTACGTGCGCCTGTAGTCCCAGCTACTTGGGAGGCTGAGGCAGGAGAATCACTTGAACCCGGGAGGTGGGAGTTGCAGTGAGCCAAGATTGTGCTACTGCACTCCAGCCTGGGTGACGGAGCAAGACTGTGTCTCAAAAAAAAAAAAAAAACAAAAAAAGTCCAGAGGCAAGAGGCCGCCGGTTCAATGGCTCAGTGATGTAAGGATCGGCACTGCTGCGTCTCTTGACCTCCTCTTCAGGCTTGTCACCTCATCGTCACACATTGTGTGAGCAGCCCCAGCCATTGCTGCTTCTAGGCAGGAAGAGAAAAGGAAAAGGGCTGAAGTCCACACCAGCTGGACGTCCTCCCCTTGACATTAGGAAAGCAAAGGTTTTCTGTGGGTTAAGAGGTGATGACTTCTCTGCATGAGAATCGGACCGTCTGTTCCCTTTCATAGTGTGCCTGGGTAACCTGAAAGGCAGCGCGTTAGCTATGTCTCCAGGCAGCATTGCTTATGGTGAGGTGACTCTTTTTGATAAACTGTATCTAGATGGAAAAATTCTAATGCTTGGGGGACGGGGCATCCAGGGCTTTGAGCTTCCCACAGTGATAACTTTTGTGACTGGGCATGTCTCTTGAGGGTGACCCGGGAAGCTCTGCCCCACCCATGGAGTGATTGTGAGAGATACTGGCTGCTGGGAGCATGAGACTCTTAGACCAGATGGGTTGCACGTGCCCTTCTTGGTGGGAGTTTTGTACCTTTGCAGCTGACCCATCCAGGGGCCCATGAGACTAGCTGTGTGGGTGCAGCGTGGACTCCCACTGGAGAGTCCAGGAGGCAAACTGACATCTGCCTTATTTCCTTGGAGTAGACAGCCCTGTGTCTAGCTGAGCCTTAGGACACTGCGTGCCTCTGAATATCTAGTTGAACCTTACTTAACAGACCCAGAAGCCTCTTCAACACACTGCTTATTTCTTTGTGGCCAGAGCTGTGTCACATGACCAGCCTCTCAGATGTTAGTGTGGGCCAGACAATCAAATCCTGGGCCTTTCATGAAGGCAGGGCAGGTCTGGAATCAGTCCTGGGTGCCTGCCACCACTCCCCATCCTGCTACGGGCCCTTCCAGCTTCCTGGCGTGTCCAGTGCTGAGGCTGAGCGGGTGAGTTCCTGGGAAGCCTCTGTGTAAGGGAGGAGCAGCTCCTCCACCCCATTTGTGTCTGAGAAATTGCCCTGGAGGGAAGTGTTCCTGGGGGATTCATGAGTATTTGGTCTCAGCTTCTGCCTTATTTCATATCAGATAATTATTGGTAATGAGAAATAAAATAACAGTAACAAAATGATACCATCTGAACCCTCGTTGGAGCTGGGTGTCCCACTCCCTGCGCTGTGTGGCATCTCTCTCTTTCATGTCGCCTGGTCAACCACCACATGAGGAGTAAGTGCTTTCCCCCATCCTATAGGTTAGAAAACTGATGCACAGTGAGGCTGCAGTCACTTGTGTGCGGTCCCATGGCTGTGTGGGGGACAAAGCCTGGACTTGGACCCACGTCTTGGTGCTTGACACATAAACTCTTAGCCGAGGCGATTCCTCCCTACCCACCATGCCTTCATGTGCCAGGGATAGGTAAGACCTGTCATGTGCTTGCTTTGAGCCAGGCCCAGATCTAAGTGTTTTAAGTATATCAACTCAACAATCCCTGAATCCACAGCTCAGGGAGAGTGAATCCTGGGCTGAAGGTCACCAGGTAGCAAGTGGCAGAGCCAGGATTCAAACCAGTCTGGAATCTGAGCTCATCACCTTCACACTGCACTTCCTGGTGACCCTCAGCACAGAGTGGGTGAGGAAGAGCCTTCACTTAGAGAAACCTACCATGCAAGTGCCAGAGAGTTCAGTGGATGGGAACGTTCCAGATGCCAGAGCTGCTGGCCCCTGTCAGTCTCAGGATCACAGCCTTCTCTCAGCAGAGGCATCGTGAGGAAGGGCCTGCCACGATCACTGTCTGTGGAAAGCTCTCGGGGTCTAGCGACCCTCTCAGACTGGGAAGGTTAACACTGCAGAGAAAACCTTGTGAAAGTATGGATTGTGCAGGGGATGCACTGCCTCTCCTGTGGGGAGGAATCTGAAAGCCACCCTCAGGATGTCCCCTCCTGCAGGATGTAGTGGCTGGCAGCAGCTCTAGCTCTTAGAGGGTCACTGCCTCTGGATGGGTATATGTGAACAACCAGCTTTTCTGTAAAGGTAAACATTTGCTCATTAAAACCAAAAGGCTGGTGCTAGTCCCAAGCAATGGGGCCTAACAGTGGCAGCTTCAGTACAAAATAACAAAGACTGGTAAATCGTACTTTGCTTTTTGTACTTTGTTCTCCTAATCTAACAACCAAAGCTCAAAGAGGATGTTTTGAAACCCACCACCCCGCCAGCATCTTGAGACTCATGCCAAAATGCTGCCAGGCCTCAGAGTCCTGGGGTCCTTTACAGCCTGTCTGTAGCTCATCAACTTCTCCAGCTCCGTGCGGCTCATGTGGAAGGCATAGAGATTACATTCCCCAGACCTGGAGCTGAGCTCACGTATCACCCCTTCCTTCTCTCAGGGGTCCTCACAGTGGTAAAGCCGCTTTGCTGGTTTCATACAGTGGGCACATGGGATCTGAGACTTAGTTTGCTCTTAAAAGGCAATTGGGGCCGGGCACGGTGGCTCACGCCTGTAATCCCAGCACTTTGGGAGGCTGAGGTGGGCAGATCACGAGGTCAGGAGATCGAGATCATCCTGGCTAACATGGTGAAACCCCGTCTCTACTAAAAATACAAAAATTAGCTGGGCGTGCTGGCGGGCGCCTGTAGTCCCAGCTACTTGGGAGGCTGAGGCAGGAGAATGGTGTGAACCTGGGAGGAGGAGCTTGCAGTGAGTCGAGATTGCACCCCTGCACTCCAGCCTGGGTGACAGAGCAAGACTCCGTCTCAAAAAAATAAAAAAGGCAATTGGGGTGAACCTGTTCAGATAAGACTCTTAAAGTGAAGACATCTCCCACCTCCTCCTCTTTGGCGTATTTGGGTGGGGGATGGACAGGAGGAAGGTCACCCTGTGGGACCAGAAGGGAGGTGGTGCATTCCAGAGAGGGGTTATGAAAATCTAGATGACCTTCCCTTTTTTACAAACAAGATCATGTTTCTCCAGTACTACATGCAGTCAGCAGGAATAGGGATTAGTCACGTTTTAAAATACGAACTTCTATTCACTAGTAGAAGTAGTTAAAGATTTCTCAGAATAGTGCTTGTGTCAGACCAAGAGCTGCAAGAGTTAAAGGTGAGAAATCCCCACGGTACCTCTTGTTCTGCCTGTACATCCCAGATCCCTGGTCCTTCTGTATAGTGGAAGCCACTTAAATTTCTTGTGAATTTCTCCAGGAATTTCTTGGACCCTTATCAGCTTATCCATAGGCCGTTTTCCTTAAATAGACGTTGCACTGGCCACATGGATCTGTACTTAGCTTTTTCATTTCTTGCTATATCTTGGAAACAGCAATAGGTCCATCTGATTATTTAAGTGGCAGCACAAGATCCGTTTAGTGGATGTGGGATGGGCTATTAACCAGCCCCCTTGGACCGATTGTTAGGAGATTTCCAGTCAGTGCAGCAATGAACAGCCTTGTGGCTATGCCTTAGTGTGTTTGGGTGTGGGTTCTTTTGTAGAGGCAGTTCCTGGCTATGGCAGGGGTACAGGCCAGGAGCATACCAACTCTGATAGATCCAGGCAGAATGCCTTCCCAAGGGGGTCAGTGTACCCTCCTTTTGGTTATGTATGAGAGTTGGTGTATGAGGTTCCCACACTGTCACCAACGCTGCATGACCAGCTGTTTGATATAAGCTCCAGGCCGATGGGTACAAAGAGGTGTCTTGTTAATTTCACGTGTCTTTCATAATAAGTGAAGCCAAACACTATTTCATATGTTCATAAGTGGTTTTTCTTTTCAATGCACTGGCAATTTGTTTCCTGCGCTCATTCCTCTGTTAGATTTTCACCCCCAGCTTTATTGGTGTATAATTGACAAATAAGTTTTGTATATTTAAGTCCTACAATGTAATGTATTGATATAAGTTACATGGTGAAATGATTACCACAGTCAAGTGCATTAACATAGCCATCACTTCTCATAGCTACCTTTTTGTGTGTGTGGTGAGAACACTTCAGATCGATTGTCTTAGCAGATTACTAGTATACAATACAGGATTATTAACTACTGACATCGTGCTACACACTGGATCCCCAGCACTTACTCATCTCACAACTGAAAGTTTGTACCATTTGACCAATATCTACCCATTTCCCCCACCCCTCAGCCCCTGGCAATTGAGAATTTGGATGCTATTATTCTTGATTTGTGTTATTCTTTACATATAAAGGAAATGAATCCTTTGGTTTGTATTGTAAAAGTTTACCCCAGCTTACCATTCTTTTCTTCTTCTTTTTTGGTATGCTTTTTCCTTTGCTAAACATGTCATTTAGTCAGATATATCAGTCTTTTTCCTTTGAGCTTACTGAGTTTTTGAGGTTAGTTTACCATCACACTCCTAAGATTATTTTTAAAAATAAAGTTGTCGGCCGGGCGCAGTGGCTCACGCCTGTAATCCCAGCACTTTGGGAGGTGGGCAGGTCACCTGAGGTCAGGAGTTCAAGACCAGCTTGGGCAACATGGCGAAACTCCGTCTCTACTAACAGTACAAAAAATAAGCTGGGCACAGCAGCGCGTGCCTGTAATCCCAGCTATTTGGGAGGCTGAGTCAGGAAAATTGCTTGAATCTAGGAGGCAGAGGTTGCAATGAGCTGAGATCGTGCCACTGTGCTCCAGCCTGGGCAACAGAGTGAGACACCATCTCAATAAATAAATAAATAAATAGCTGTCTTCCAGAACTTTGATATTATTTTAAATTATTTAAATAATTGATTTATCTGGAATTTATCTTGGTGTATGGATACAGGAAAAGTTACATTTTAGGCATTTTGTCCCAACAGCTAGCCAGTTATGCCAGAGCTATCCAAGGAATCTTTCCCTTGCAGGTTTGAAATGCTGCCTTTACCATACCCAAATCATCATGTGGGTCTCGGTCTGTTTCTGGATGTGTTACAGGGATGGTCCATTCAGATTCCAGACCCAGGCTGCTTTATTTACTGGGGATTTATGGTGCATTTTATTACCTGGTAGGGCTACTTTCAGACCTTGCCGCCATCATTCCATTTCAGATTTTTTTCCTGGATATTTTTGCACTTTTATTTTTCCATAGGAGCTTTAAAACCAGCTTGTCTAGTTATTCACTGCAAACTCTTTTGTTTTGTTTTGTTTTGTTTTGTGACAGAGTCTCACTGTGTCGCCTAGGCTGGAGTGCAGTGGTGTGATCTTGGCTCACTGCAACCTTCGCCTTCTGGGTTCAAGCCATTATACTGTCTCAACCTCCTGAGTATCTGGGATTACAGGGGTGCGCCACCACGCCTGACTAATTTTTATATTTTTAGTAGAGACAGGGTTTCGCCATGTTGGTCAGGCTGGTCTTGAACTCCTGACTTCAGGTGATCCGCCCACCTCAGCCTCCCAAAGTGCTGGGATTACAGGCGTGAGCCACGGCACCCAGCCCACTACAAACTCTTACTGGTATTTTTATTAGGCATGCTTATAGTCTGTCTATTTAGGAGAAAAAATGTCAGCTTTACAACATAGTCTTTCTAGCCAGCAAAGGATTTATCTTTCCATTTATTCAAGCTCATTTATTTTCATCAATAAAGTTTTTTCATAAAAATTCAACACATATCTTGTCTGCTCCTTGTCGTTTTGTCCATTTTATTGTTTTTCTAAATGCCGACTTTGATTTCATTATTTTTCAACATGTTGCTGTTTGTAGGTACAAAGAAAGCTATCGATTTTTATGTATTAAATTTGAAACCATTGCCTTAGTGAATTCTCTTATTTGTTAAAAATAGATTTTTAGTTGTTTTCTTGAGTTTTTCCTGGCATGCAATCATACCATCTGCAAACAAGAATGATTTTTGTCGCTTCCTTTCTTGTTTTCTATTACTTCTTGCCTAATCAGATTGAGTAGAACAGCAGTAACAATTTTACATAATAGTAGGATATGGCTTCCTAAAAACAACACCTTTTTGAAAGATCTATACTTTTAATTTTATCATAAAAATATCAAGCATATGAAAAAATAGCTTCAGTATTTACCCATTCATGGCTAGTGGTATTTAATCTATACCCTGACCCTTTCCCAGATTATTCTAAAGCAAATCTCAGATCTTACATCATAGCCTCTTTAAATATTTCATATTGTATCTCTAAAATATAGGAATTCTGTTTTTAAAGATAGTTTGAATGCTGTTATCACAACTAAAATAAAGTTAATATTTGTTTTTACCATTAAATATTTGTTTGTGTTTGCATTTTCCCAGTTTGCAGGGTGCTGTTTGAATGGGGATCCAAACAAAATCCATCGATTGAGATTGGTCAATGCATTTCATAATTCTCTTATGTCTCTTATAGGTGGTCCGTCCATCTCTTTTCTGTCTTACAAATTTTTGTTGGTGTTACTGTGGAAGAATCTGTCATTTATCGTGTAGCGTTTCTTGCAGTGTGGATTTTGCTGATTGCATCTTCATGGTGCTGTTTAATGTGTTCCTCTATTCTCTGTGTCCCGTAAAATAGTGGTTGTTTTTAGACATAGAGGCTTGATCAGATTCAGTTTGATTGTTTGGGCAAAATCTTTCATACATATTACTGTGTTGTTCTATTGGGAGGCACATGATATCTGGTCATCTCTTTTTTGGTGATATTAGCAACCATTGATGGTCATTGTCTAGATCTAGTAATTGATTAGAAGTTGCCAAATGGTGGTGTTCTAATTTCTTCACTTCTTCTTCATTAGCTGGAATTCTATGTAGAGAAACCTTCCCTCAAGTATTTGGTTACCCTGAATATGGTTCTTATAAGAAAAGCAGATTAAATGCTTGATTTCTTCTCTTTACTGAAAAATCTAAAAATTAATGAGCTGTCCGGGCGCAGTGGGTCACACCTGTAATCCCAGCACTTTGGGAGGCCGAGATGAGCAGATCACGAGGTCAGGAGTTCGACCATCCTGGCTAACATGGTGAAACCCCATCTCTACTAAAAATAAAAAATTAGCTGGGCATGGTGCGGGCGCCTGTAGTCCCAGCTGCTTGGGAGGCTGAGGCAGGAGAATGGCGTGAACCCGGGAGGCGGAGCTTGCAGTGAGCTGAGATCCGGCCACTGCACTCCAGTCTAGGTGACGGAGCAAGACTCCATCTCAAAAAAAAAAAAAAAATTAATAAGTTTCCCCAACAACCTTTAAGAGATAACCGGTGAGGTTGTGTATGTTGTTGTGAGCACAGTTGGTGTGTTTTGTGTGTTGTTACCATGATTATTGGTGCTCAAGTTTTCTATGGCCAATAGGAGCTTCTTTAGGTTGTTTTCCGAGTCCCATCAATGTAAACCCAGTAGTCTTTGATTGTTTCCTTCCTTTCTGGTGTATTCCAGGATCATCTGAAATATTTCTTGCCCCAGGTCTGGCCAGTTGGTTCTTTCTCCAAGGAGCCCTGTGAAATAACATGTAGAGACTGTAATCTGGGTAGTACGGTTGCTCATTGCTGTAGATTTGGTGAGAGTGTATATGTCTATGTGGAAGGCAGCCTCCTAAATGGCCCCCAGGGACCCCCGCCTCCTGGTATTCATGGCCGTGAGTCCTTCCCTCCCCTTGTGTAGGGGATGGACCTC
Source organism: Colobus angolensis palliatus (assembly GCF_000951035.1). Lineage (NCBI taxonomy): Eukaryota > Metazoa > Chordata > Mammalia > Primates > Cercopithecidae > Colobus > Colobus angolensis. The sequence goes on from NW_012116199.1 coordinate 1,557,343, forward strand.
TTGACGCGCTTCTATTGAATAGAATCTGGCAGAAGTGATGGGATATGGCTTCCCAGATCAGGTTACAAGAGATGTGGCTTCTCTCTCAACTTGCCCTTTCTTGTTCTCTCTTACTTGTTCCCTCTGAAGGAACCAAGCTAGCCTGGTGTGGTTGGCAGTTACCCCATCCAGAGGCCCACGTGGCACAGGACTGATGTCTCTGGCCAATGGCCTGGTAAGAGAACTTGGAAGTGGGTGACCCCTCTTCAGGCGTTCAGATAGCTGCAGCACTACTCAGTACCTCGCTGCCTGTGACAGATGAGAGGTTCTGCGCCACAGTCACCCAGCTAAGCCACATCCAGATTCCCGATCCACAGAAGCTCTCAGAGAATCCATGGTGGTTGTTTTAAGCCACCAAATTCCCGAGTTATTTGTTATGCAGCCAACAATAACTAATACACAGCGTATTCTTTTAAGATAAAATAACATCATGATTCATAATGATACTTTGTCAGGTTTATAGGTTCTAACATTTGTAGCTTCTTTTTCCTGTGCCCCAAATTCCTGTTCTCAAGGACACCGGCATAATTTTGCATTGGTTTTATTCCGTTAACCTTACAACAGTCTCAGAATAACAATACCAACACTGCCAAGGACACGTGATTGTAGATACAGATTACAGTTTATTTGCATTTACTTTTGTCTTTAGAATATATCCCACAAGGAATGTACAGTCAGACGACTGTGTTTTAAAATATTTTAGAATAGATCACAACTGGATATACTTTTAGGTCATTTATTTCATTTTTCTCTTATTTGGAATTTGCTTTTCCCATTTAATTTTGTTCTGTAATTATATAAAATACTTACATGGTATGAAATTCAAATAACACAGAGTGTATGCCGAGAGGTCAGTTTCTTCCCCTATTTACCCCCCCACCCCCCAGTTTCTTCCCTTCCGTAGGTGACCATTTTGAGCATTTTACCCATTTTTATTGTGAGCATATCTTCCCCTTTCTTAGGTAAATGGTAGTGGAGTAGAGCCCCGCACGTCCATCTTGCTTTCTTCACTTCACACGAAACCCTGGCGGTGACGCCACAGCTCTGTGCTGTTCACAGGAGCATGGAGAGGACATTCTGTAGAACTCTACTGTGCAGATAGGTATCTCCTATTCAGGAGCATTTGGGCGGTTTCCAGGGTTTTGCTCTTACAGATAGTGCTGCTGCAGTGAAACGCCTATGCATATGCTTTTTCCTGTTTTTGCCATTAAAAACAAATGATTTATTATGCTTTTTCTGGGAAGTCATCCTCCCAGCTGCAAGGGTTAGGATCTGCCTTGGGCAATTCTGCATTGTCTTGAGCTTGGCTTTGACCTTCCTTCCCTGACTCTCTGTTGTGGCTTCTCTTCCTGCTAGCAGCCAGTGACTTACTCTTGTTCACTGGGAGTCTCAAGTTCAACACCATGGAACCCCCAAATCTCTTTTATCAGTGACAAAGCCTGTGCCGCAGGCCCAGGTGTGGCCTCTCCCTGGTGAATGTCCCATAGGTGTGGTTTTCAGATGGCATCTTCTCTTTTGTATCAGCCTTGTAGGGTCACCTTCTGTGGGGGCTTCTTGAAGCACAGGCCCTGGCATAGCGGAGAGTCAGGCCTGGAGGCCACACCTTAGCTCGGCAGCAGAAGGTCTCACTTGAGATGCCAGTTACACGACTGTGATGCTCACCCACTCCTGCCTCCTCTCCCCACTCCAGACCCAGGGGACACTCAGGGGCAGGCTCTCCTGCTGATCTGGTGGCTCGCCTCCCCCTAGTCCTGTCCTGCCCCGTGACAGCTTGCAGCCCCTCCTCACAGTTGAGGCCGGGTCCCATCTGCACTTTGGAACCGCACACGATCTGATGTGGTTTGTCTCCTGTCCCTATCACTCGCCCCTCCACTGGCTTTTGACCACATCTGCCCCACCCTGCATCTGTGCACACCCCGCACTCTACCTGCCCCTTTTCCTTCACAGCTGGAATCTGAGAGTGGCCGCCTCGTTGTCTGCACCTCCCCTGCACCTCCCCTGCACCTCTCAGCCCCCTCTCTGGCTCCTGCCCCGCCTTTTCTGAAACGGCTCTTTGAGGTCACAGCTGATTTCCTTGACACTGTGCCCAATATACGAGGTCTCTTTGTAGTTGACCTCCTGCTAGCATGGGCGCAGGCGGGCAGGTCTCCCTTTCTAAGCCCCTTCTTTTCCTGATATTTAGCAGAGCAGAGCCCTGGGGCTGCATCCTGCCTCCTTGCCCATGACCTTCCCTTGCAGACTCATCCGTGCCTGCAGCTTCACTTGGCATCTGCAGATGGTTCATTCCCAAATCTGTTTTCTAACCAGGACTCCTGAGTCCAGCCACCTACTGAGCATCCAGGCTCCTGCCGGTAAACTTGCCTGGAGTCCCCAACCCAAGCTCAGTCCTCTTCCAGGCACCCCTTCTCAGTGAGGGGCAGGTCTATCCATCGAGCTGTGCAACCATTGTCTAGCCTCCTCATCCTCTCTCAGACTCCAGTCCAACTTCCCGTCCTGTTGACGGACCCCTAAATCCCCATCTGTTGCTGTGTCTCCATCTCCATCATCACCCTGGTCCACACCATCATTGCCACTCACGTGCCGGGATGGCGACAGTAGCCTCTCAGCTGCTCTCCCTTCTGCCTCTCTGCTGCCTGCCCCTCTGCCACAGTTCATTTCTAAAGGAGTGGTTGGGCCACTTCCCTGATGGATACCCTGGAGTGACAGTCCTTATGGCCTGTCACCCGCGGCCCCAGGGTCCTCACATCTGGCCAGTGCTTCCCCCCACCCTCGACTTGTCTCAACGGCTGGCCCACCCCCTGGGCTTCCAGTCCAGACATCCTATAGCTCTTCTAAGGTGCCATTGTCTCTGCACGCTAGGGCCTTTCACCTGCTCCTGCCTCAGCCTGGAAAGCTTTCTCCTCCTTTTATCTATGGCTTGTTGACTCCTTCTCCTCCTCCAGACCGCAGCTTAAATGGCAGCCACCCCCAGATTCCTTACCAGAGCAGGCTCCCCGGCCCTTCCTTCCCAGGGCCATAGCCTCCCTTTCCAGCATTCACCACGGCCCATCCTGATGCATTTGTTCTGTGGCTGTGGGACTGCTGTCAGCCTCACTGTGTAGCCTGTGAGCTCCATGTTTCTCTCCTGACACCGGTCTTCACACAGTGGGTTCAGAAATGCTGAGCCCCTGAACTCATGACAATGAACTTGGGCGCAGCCATGCGACCCACTTAGATGGTCCTTATTTGTAAAATGGGGACCCTGATATCGCTTCATGGGGTGGTTGAGGACCAGGTGGAACTGTACCATTGTTGCACAGAGGTCACGGGGTGGTTGAGGACCGGGTGGAACTGTACCATTGTTGCACAGAGGTCCTGGGGTGGTTGAGGACTGGGTGGAACTGTACCATTGTTGCACAGAGGTCACGGGGTGGTTGAGGACCGGGTGGAACTGTACCATTGTTGCACAGAGGTCCTGGGTGGTTGAGGACCGGGTGGAACTGTACCATTGTTGCACAGAGGT
>NW_012116199.1:1561868-1575985 GCF_000951035.1 Colobus angolensis palliatus
GTTGCACAGAGGTCACGGGGTGGTTGAGGACTGGGTGGAACTGTACCATTGTTGCACAGAGGTCCTAGGTGGTTGAGGACTGGGTGGAACTGTACCATTGTTGCACAGAAGTCTGGTGTGTTGGATGTGAGGGCTGCACTCCAAGACTCCCTGCCTTTGCAGAGAGCAGCGGGCCTTGTGGATGCACCCCCACACCTCCACGTACACCTGTGATCCAGCTCCACTCAGCCATCCCCTCCCAGACCCCCAGGAGATGCGGGGACAAGTCTTGGAGCTAATGAGACCCCCTGGGGCCACACTGGTGCCTTAGAAGCCTCTGTCCACCACCCATATTCAGGGTAATTTTCTCCAAAGGTGGCAGGAGTGGAGACCGTCAGGCTTGAAGCTGTGTAACTCCCATCCCCTTCCCTGTCCAGAGGGCCTGGGGTCTTCCTAAGCGGTGTTTCAAACAGAGGCTGCTTCTGGCAGGGGAGAACCTGGAGCACCTTATTCTTCTCCAGACTGTGCAGATACACTGTGCATACGCCTATGTGAGTAAGATATACAGTGTGAAAAGGAGAAATCACTCTCTGGGGAGACAAGATCCTTAAACCTGTATCTTTATTTTCTTGTCATTTTGTCTCCCTCTGGTGGTCTCAGCTTAGGGTCAGTGCAAGACTTGAGCAAAATAACAGCAATTTCTACCCAAACATGAAGGGCTAGCTGCTTTCATTTTCTAGCGAAGCTGTTGGATTTGGGTTCTGCGTTTCCTGCGGAAGTCGAGAGCCGTGCCTGTGAATGTGATATGCTCCCTGCACCGTGCCGCCCCTATTGGACTCTTCTCTGGGTCTGGGTTCTCCTCCCATGATGCACGTGAGTGGGAGGCAGGAGGCTGGGGCCACCGTGGGCTCCACTGTTTCCCACTGAACAGAAGAGCGAGGCAGGCGTGGAAGGCCCCCACGCAGAGGTGGGTGGTGGCTGGAGTTGCAGCAAGGCCCTTGAGTGCTTCACTGGCCTCGTCCTGGAAGCAGGCATCCTGGGTGCCAGTGGTGACCCCCTGCCTGGGATGGGGTACCCTTCACCCTCAGGAGCCTGTGCCCAGATGGGTCCCAGAGCTAGTGACGCTCACTTCAGGGGGAGACGAGGCCAGACTTTCCTAAATCTACTCAGGGACATGGGTGGACACGGAAATGTGAGCCTTAGAAGGGTCCGGTGCGCTGACCAGGGCCACCCTGGGGGCTGGCGAGGGAGAAGCCAGGGAGAAGCCAAGGGGCAGTGCCTGGGAAGGTAGGAGTCAGATTCCAAAGGGAAAGCTGGCCTCCCAGCCTCCCCAGGGCCTGGGGCCAACAGGGTGCCAGGCAGCCCCTGCCACAGAGAGGACATAACGACACTTGCCCAAGGCCCTGGTCATCTGCTGGGACTGTGAGGCTGGGGTACCTGGGGCGCCTGGAAGAACCAGAGCTTTCCTGCAGAACAAAGTGACGCCATCTTGTGGTCAGTGAGAGCCACTGCATTGGGCGCCGCTGGGAGACTTGGGCTTCACTGGGGGTGCCTGTTGAGCCATGCTCATTGGGGATGGCAAGGTGGTGTGAGGTAGTAGAAACACGCCTACCTCAGGCGCCGGGAGCCTTCCCAGCCCCACAGCCGGATGCCATAAAAGAGAGCACAGGGGATGTCTGGGGAGCCTGTGGCAGCCAAGGCTGTCCTACGTGCTGGCCGAGCCCCCCAGCCAGGCAGACGTGCATACTTCACCCTGAAGAAGCCCCAGGGTAGGGGGGTGCTGCGTTAGGATATATGGTCCTGTTCCCTCTGTGGGGCTGCCTCTGATGCCCCTGGTGACAGGCCCCAGTGTACCCTCCGAGGGACAGGTGGGCAGGGGTTCCTCCCCTGGTGCCACCCCTGAATCCTGCAGTCCCCCACATTGGTGCCTGCAGCCCTGCCCAGCTGGAAGGAGGTTTATCGGCTCCAGAGCAAGGGGTGACTGGAGTATATTTAAAAGCCGTGGGAGGACCCCATTGACAGGACTCAGGTGCACAGGGGAGGGATAGAGCGGTCCTGTGAGGAGAGACAGCTGGGAACACAGGTGATCCTCTGACCCCAGGGGCACGCAGACCCACTACTGCCCAGGAAAGCAGGAAGGAGGGCCAAGTGGGCTGAGCACCGAGGCAAAGCTTCCCACCTGGTCTGTCTGGGCAGGCGAGGGAGGGGCAGCCAGGAGTTTGAGGCAGCGGAGGAGTCTGGAATAGCTCTTGCACGGAGGAAGAGGCTGAGCTTCCCAGAGAGATAGATGAGAGTTGTGAGGGCGTTTGGGGGGCATTTGGGGTCAGGAATGGACAATACATTTACCATAGCACTCATTTGCCCTCGGGCAGCTTTTTCCAGCCTCAGGTCCAGAGAAAGCAGGTTGGAGATTTGCTGAACTCCTGGGGGCAGATACACAGGACTGGGGTCAGGGAGCTGAAGATACTGGGCAGATGTTGTTGAGGTGGTGGATGGCGGCACCCCAGCTGGGCCAGTCGATGATTTTATCAACGGAATGGGTTAGAGGTGAGACCAAGGATCAGCTGGCTGAGGGAAGGAAGAGGTTAGGAGGCTGCTGGCAGCGAGGGCTGGGGAAGCGCAGGATGGCTGGGCCCATGATGCTGGAGGGACTCAGGGTGGGGCCAGCTGGAGCAGGAGGGGAGCCAGGAAGCCAGGGCCAAAATCCCCGACGAAAAGGGCTCTGGCCAGCAGGTGGGCAGTCGGGAGGGATAAGGCAGGTGACATGGCCAAAGTGGGTCTGAGAGGACAACCCAGCCATGGTCTAGGATAGCTCAGAGGTCGGCTGACTGCAGCCCCAATGGCAAGTCCTCCTGTCCCCCTGATTTTGCATATAAAATTTTCTTGGCACACAGCCACACCTCCTCTTTGATATATTGTCTGCGGCTGCCTTTGCACCTCAGGTACAATGGTGAATAGTTGCAACAGAGACCACAAAGCCTAAAACACACACCGTCTCGCCCTTTACAGGAAAGGTTTGCCCACCCCTAGCTGGAGCCATACTGTCTGGCATAGGAGCCACTCAAGATTGGTTTGTGGGCAACGTGGACAGGACTTGGGGGTCGGTTGGATATGGCGCTAACCTGTGGCTCTTTATATTTCAATTAATTAAAATTACATACAAGAAAACGGTCCAGTCCCTCAGCTGCAGGAGCCACAGGGCCAGTGCTCAAAGCCATATGTGGGTAGTGACTCCTGCATTGGGCACTGCAGAGATAGAACCTTCCATTCTGGCTGGCAGGAAGTTTTGTTGGGCCACGATGGTCTAGGGGCAGCAGATGGAACAAGCATGACGTTTCCAAGCCTGGGCCTGCAGTGTGATGGGTGTGAGGAGCTACACGGGCGTCCTGAGAGGCTACAGACAGGCCGGAGCCTCGTGGGACAGATGCACAGGGACCGGCCAAGGAGAAGCCCAGGGCACAGTCAGGTCACCAGCATGAGATCCGGGGCTGCGGGCAAAGCATGGAAAGGGCTGTTGTGTTTGGGATGTGACGCCTTCTGGATTTGCAGCCTGTGACTGTCCCTTTGAGCGACATTGTCCTCCTGACACCGTTTGTGCAGAGTTTTCTGGCCCACGCGTTGATTTCGTGCAGTTACTTGCAGCACGGGGCAGTGAGGGAAGAGACCGGCCGCCCGTGGCTGGCTACACATCGCGATGGTTGGGCCCTTCTGTTTTGCCCCGCATCCTGCCAGCCGTGTTCCTTGTGCTATGGCCAGGCATGCAAGCCCTTTGTTCAGGGGACTTCTCCTCTAGGAAGACTCTGACTCTGTGCCCTCCTTCAGTTCCAGGGCCCTGTGAACCAGAAGACCTCATCGATGGGATCATCTTTGCTGCCAATTACCTGGGGTCCACCCAGCTGCTGTCAGAACGGAACCCTTCCAAAAACATCAGAATGATGCAAGCGCAGGAGGCCGTCAGCCGGGTCAAGGTAGAGGTGCTTCCAGGGCCCCTCAGGGATGCCCACACACTTTGGGGGGCACTGGCGGGAGGGAATGTGGCGGGGCTTAGGCCCTCTTCCAGCTCTGATCGCACAGCCCTCGGCCCGGGGAGCAGGAGTGACCCAGGTGCCGACGACGCTGAGGGAGGCTCGCGCCTTGGCTGGGAAGAAGCTGGCTGGGCAGAGCAACCAGCTCCTTAACAGGAGGCCCACGGAATCCCAGAAATACGACCTTTGAAGATCATCATTCCAAAGCATTCTAGTCCTAAAGCAGTCCCAAATCCCAGTTCCACAGTATGTGTATTTTTAGTGCCATTCGGAGTGCTTCCAGAAAGGGGGAAAGATAAGTCACGTTTTATTTAAATTCAGGACCTCAAGAAAAACTTTGACCTGCTTGTAGCTCTGAGTGCTCTTTGGATTGTCTGGTTTTTAACATTGGGTGAGCCCAGGCAAAGGGAAGATGACACCGCCTCAGCAAAACTAAATGGGGTCGGGGGTCGGGGGTCGGGGGCGCAGCCATCTGAGGTCTCCACTCTCTGAGCAAGACAAGATCTGCAAATGCCCACCAGCCCAGGGGTGAGAAATGGGGGCAGCCTCCTCCCCAGCCCTCACCATATACAACCTTCTCTAACAGAAGCAGAGGAGCACCGTGAAGCCATCCAGGGTGGGCAGGAGGAAGCCAGGTGACTCAGGGCACTGCTGAGCCCAGTGCTCCTCAGCAGAGGCCCGGCCCTCCCACCCCAGACACTCGCCTTGCTCCGCCGCCTGGAGCTCAGCTTGCCTTCCTGCCGGGAGATGGCATCTTGCCTGTCCTCCGTAGATGGGGTGGTTGGCAGTCATTTTTAGCACTCCAGGGACACCTGTGTGGGCTCTTGGTCAATGTGTGTGCTTGAAGTGGGCAGTGGCTGTCCACCCGTCCCTGCTGGGCTTTGCCAGGCACCAGGCCTGAGTATGGGGGCGTCAACCACCAGAGTGACATAACCTCACACACCTTCCTTCTCTCCGTGCCAACCTGTTTTTCTTTTCTCTTCCATGCTCTCAGAGGATGCAAAAGGCTGCTAAGATCAAGAAAAAAGCGGTGTGTAGGGCCTTGAGGCCCTGGGGCAGTGTTGTTTGCTTGTGTTCCCATGGCTTGTCCTGGGTGGTGGGGGCCGGGGGGTTGCCCTGCGGATCCAATGTTGCAAAGCAGCTTTTCCTCTTCCCTTGGTGGGTGAATCTTAGATGTTTGTAAATGAAACTACAGACACTTCATTTTTTTAACCACCCATTTTGGAAGGATTTATTAGTTCCTCTTTCTTAGCATCTCCGATGTTCCTCTTTTACGTGGACATTTGAAATTGAGATGACATTTGGTTGATATGGCAGCGTGGTGGGGCAGGGGCCTGGGCCTCCTGTGCAGTATCACTGAATTGTTCTGATAGCTAAAGATTCCTTGCGCTGAATTTACTAAGTCAGGAGGGTGAGTAGTACACTTTGCCCGTGTGGGGCTTTCTTTATTGGAAATGAGTTTTTGGGCTGGGAGCAGTGGCTCACACCTGTAATCCCAGCACTTTGGGAGACAGAGGCAGGAGGAGCATTTGACCCTAGGAGTTTGAGACTGGCCTGGGCAACACAGTGAGACCCCTGTCTCCACTTTTTTTTTTTTTTTTTAATTAGCCAGACATGGTGGCACATGCCTGAAGTCCCAGCTGCCTGGGAGGCTGAAGTGGGAGGATCACTTGAGCCTGGGAGGTCGAGGCTGCAGTGATCTGTGTTTGCACCGCTGCACTCCAGCCTGGGTGACAGAGTGAGACCCTATCTCTTAAAGAAAAAAAAAAGAAAGAAAAAAACGAAAATAAGTGTTGACACACCGGCAGACTTGTAAAAATGGGTTGACATTGAGTCATTTGTTTGTCACCTGGTCATTTAGTAAATGCTAGAGCTTTTCCAATCCTCCTCATACAGAAAATGCCAAAATAGTTGGTGTCACGAGGCTTGTTGTCCACTGTTTTCTTCTGTTTAAACAGCACGAGATGTAGTCCCCCCTCCCTGCTTTGAAGTAATGCCATTGTCTGGCGCTGTGGCCAGAAGACCCCGTGTGGGGACTCCCTCTTCTGCAGCGAGACTTTGGTCCACCTAGGACGTCTACTTTTTGCCGGGTGGCGTCTCCTTTGATTCTGCTCAGGAGCAGGAGAGGAAGGATCGCGCTCATGCTCCTCTTCCCAGGCTGATTTCCTCCGGGCAAGGCAGAACGTGCCGAACATTGCAGACTTGCAGCTGGGGTGTGGCTTTTCTCAAACAAGGGGAGCCCTCGCTTGCAGCCTCCCGGCCCGGCCGGAGCAGGGAGTCCGTACGGACTGCAGCTGGCTGCTGGGACTTGCAGGTCCAGCACTCCTACAGAGTCAGTGCCGCCTCTGGAGGGGTTGGTACAGGCGGACCCAGCTCAGAAAGCCCTCTGCGGCCAGCCGGGTGGCCGCCCGACGCCATTTAATTACGGTTTGTTCTTCCTCTTTGGAAAGTGGGATGCTCAGTGTCATTGTTGAAGGCCCCTTTCCTGGCCCGGCCACAGCTGTGCAGATGACTGCAGGTCATGCCCCCCACCGCAGACGTGCCGAGGCCCACCCTGTGGCCTGTTCTCTGGTGTCTGTAGGATCCGTACTGTTGACACCCTCCCTTCTTCCGCCAAGGAGGATGACGGATATCCTCTCCCTGCCCTGGTACTGATGGGTTTTCCGCTCGAGCCTGGGTGGCTTCAGGCCGCCCCTCTTCTCCCATCCAGGGATCCCAGCCTCAGGTTTCCTCCACAATTGTCACTAATGCCAAGGTCCACCTGTAAATTTTCTCACTTACTCCTGGCTTGACCTACTTTTTAGCAAGAGGATTTTAAGCCACAATCCATGAATATAACCTTTACATGCATGCTGATGCTGGATGTAACCAAATTTTTAAAAACAAGTTCATCCACGGCTGCAGATTGTCAGCTGCACTTCTTTCAACTCCTTTCTCTTTCTAATGAGTTAAAAGCAAAGAAAGCCCAAAAGACACTTTCCCTTGAAAATTGAGCTAAAATACACTTTTATTATTACAATACCAGGCCTCTTTACGACTCAGAATGCTTGAGGAATTGTCAGCAGGGAGATTTCTTATTTCAGATTTTCTAGTGAATAATTAAATCATAGTTTTTGCCGTTTTGAAATGGAAGGTAGACCACCCTGGGCTCCCCAGTGACCACGGAGAATTATTCACCTCGGTGGGCAAACTAATAGAACTTGAAATTCATTGCCACTGTGCAGTGGTAATTAGGATTCTTAACAAATGTAAAAACCGGTGAGAGGCTATCCTAGTTGGGGGCAGACCCTGAAGAGTTCACTCAGCTCAGAAGAGCCCGTGAAACCTGCCTCACAGCCATATGGCAGGCATACTACAGTGGCTCCAGGTGATGAATTAGGCCATTTGGGTGGCACGTCTCTTGGCTTCTCTCTGTCATGGTGAGGACAGCACTCAGGCCAGCCCCAGGGCTCAGTCCCCCAAGGCCGCTGTGGGGTGGACATGATGGTGACTGTTTAAATCAGAAGGAAAGGCTGACATTTTCATTCAGCTCCTCTAAAAATGTCTTCCCCATTTCTTAAGGATACTTAGAATCCCAAATCCAGGAAATGTAGCCTGAGTCTATAAATTCCACAGGGGTTGGCCAGAGGGGCCCTGCTTGCCGCTGACAGGAGGGGCTGTGGCGACAGACCCAGGCATCCCACCCCATCTCGGTCAAGCTCCCGGCGGCCGACCCTCCTCCCTCCTGGTTGCCTCTTACAGACTGCCTCAAGAACTCACACTTAGCTAGATGACGCGGCCGGTGGCGTGCAGGCAGATTCCTGACGTCCAGTAGCATTTCCTTCTACGTAGACTCGGGATAAAATTGCTGAGCCTTCCTTCGAGTTATTACTTTTTACATTGACAGATAAAATTGTATTTACTGTGTACAACATAATATTTTGGAGTATATACACATTGTGAAATGACTACATCTAGCTAATTCACATGTGCATTCCATCACATAGTTATAATTTCTGTCATGAGAACACTACATTCACTATCTTAGCAAGTTTTAAGAATATGAAATATTCTTAGCAGTAGTCACCACAATGCACAATAGATCTCTGGAACTCGTTTCTCCTGTCTAGCAGGAGCTTTGTGTCTGTGGACCAGTACTTCCCCCTTCACTCCTTTTGCCCAGCCGCTGGTAACCACCGTGCAGCTCTCTACTTCTGTGAGATCGACATTTGTAGATTCCACCTGAGTGAGATCGTGCAGGATTGATCTTCCTGTGCCTGGCTGATTTCACTACACAGCATGTCCTCTGGGGCCATCCATGTGTTGGAAGTGACATGGCTTTTTCTTTGCGAAGGCCGAGTAGGCCTCCAGTGTGTCTGCCCACCACATTTCTTTATCCACTCCTCGTGAATAGACATTGGGTTGATCCCGTGTCTTGGCTGCTGTGGATGGTGCTGCCATGAGCATGGGAGTGCAGGTGTCTCCTAGACATGCTGATTTCACTTCCTTTGGAAATATGCCCAGCAGTGGGATTGCTGGATCACAGGGTGGTTGTAGCTTGAATTTTTTGAGGAACTGCCATACTATTCTCCACAGCAGCTGCACTAATTCACACCCTCCCACAGTGTACCAGGGTTCCCTTTCCTCCACCCCATGCCAATGCTTCTTTTTATCTTTTTGATAAAAGCCATTCTGACGGATATCAAATGATATATTGTTGTGGTTTTAATTTGGATTTATCTGGTGATTAGGGATGTTGAGCATTTCGTCATAATGCTATTTGCATGTCCTCTATTCCGAATTAGTTTTTGGATTTTAACAGTATCCACTGTCCTTTCTTAGAATTCTGAGGGGGACGCCCAGACACTGACGGAAGTGGACCTCTTCATTTCCACGCAGAGGATCAAAGTTTTAAATGCAGACACACAGGTAAGCGTTAAAGGCAGTTGTTCAAAATCAGGTAAACTCCTAAGTTCAACTCCTTCTTGTCCCATGGTGTAGGCCCTGGTTCTCAGCAGCTTCTCTCCTGTGCCCTCGGCTCCCATCAACCCAAAGCCCATAGCTCGGGCTGCGGGAGGAGCAAGGAGCGCACCGCAGGTAGCAGTTGTGCTGGCGTCACCCCAGGGCTCTGCAGGCGGGAGGTGGGTGGGAAGACCTGCTGGGCTACGTGGGCCCTCCCCTGCTCCGCATTCCCGGGGAGCCTGACCTCTGGAGACAGAGGAGGCAGCAGCCCCCCCGTGTGGCTCACACTGCAGCCCACCACTCCCAACCCCAGCGCTGTGCCCCGACCACCCTCCAGGCCCTCGCACACCCTGATGGAGGCGTGGTGGTGCTCTTCCTTGTCACATGCGTGTCCCATGTCCAGGCTTGCGCTTTGTCCCACTGATCTTTGGGTCCTGCACCCCCCTATACTGGAACCAGCCCCCTCCTGGAGCCTGGCACTTGGTGAAAACTCAGGGAGACAGGTCCCAGGGCTCAGGCACTGGGCTTGCAGCGCTTCACAGACTTGGACTTCATTTTCGGATCTTTTGTGGGCAAACCATCTGGACTAGATCCCCCTCCCACCCTCCACGCCCCACGCCTCATCACCCACCTGTGCTGGGGGGCCCCAAGACCACCCCAGGCTGGATGGTTTCGGAGGACTGACAGGACTCAGCACACTCACAGCTGAGATTTATTTCAGCAGACAGCTCCAGAGCGGAATCGGCAAAGTGGGTGCAGGCTTCCAGAGCCCTCCCCCCAATCACACAGGACACAATGAACCCCCTGGCAAGGGGCTGTGACAAGAGAGTGAAGTGGTGTCTACCAGGGAAGCTCACAGACACTCAGCCCAAGGTGTTTACTGGGAGCTGGTCACATAGGCACCCTCTGCCTGGCAGCTACCAAAATTCCAGACTCCCAGAGGGAAAAGAGGTGTCCAGCCCAGACCGCGTTGTTTGCACAAAGGGTTTAGGCAAAAGGAACCATGTTTGTCAGTTCGGGTGCTGGGAACCTTCCTGAGATCCACGTTCCCAGATGCCAGAGAGGGCCAGCCTTGCAGGCGGGCCTTTCTGGGGGAGAACTGCTAGGCCTGCCCTGATAACTCTTCTTGCCAGTGTGCATGGAGGGCGGTGCCACACCCAGAGTGGGAGGATGGGCCTGGGGATTGAAGCTGGGCTGCATCCTCTTGAGCCTGTATAGCCTTAAACAAGTTCCTGAACATCTCTGAGCCTCCTCATACCCACAGCCCCAGCTGAAAGAGTAACTCTTCTGATAGCTCCTGTAAAGGAGAGATGAGAAACCTCCTAGCTTGGCCCAGTTTAGGGCTCACTCCAGTGGCCTCTTCTCCCTTCCCTTCCTTTCCCCTCTGGATCTTTGGATTCTGAACAGGGCATGCACATTAAATCTGTTGGGGCAGAGGAGCTGGAGAGGAGGGAACAGGTGAGAGAGACTGGGAAGGCCAAAGTAGCCAGTCAGGGCAGGAGAGCAGATGCGGCCATGTTGGTAGGCAGCCTCTGTCGGTGAGGAGGAGGAGGGGGGATCTGCCGTTGATAGGAGCTGGGGAAGAAACATGTTTCGGACAGCTGGGGATTGATGCAGGCATTTGTGACAGTGACAGAAATCAGGAGATGCTGAAGAGCCACTCCAGCTGTTTCAGTGTCCCTCCCTGGAAGGTGACTCTTGTGGTTATGAAACACCCTCGTGGCTTTAGCCAGAAAAAACATCAGCTGCAGAGACAAAAGTGAAGCAGCATCCGCTGCAAAGTGGATTCTGTGAGGAAGAAATGAGGTCCAGAGGTTGCAGAAACACTCGAGTTTCTTTTGTGCACAGAGGACAAAGGCATAAAAGACCAGTGGATTAGTTTTTTGAGCTTTGTGTGCAGTCTTGTTAGGTAGGGGTTGTGGGCAAGATGCTGGCTGGAGATTCCTGTCCAAGGACAAAAGCCATCAGGAGTCATGGGCCTGCCAGAGGCCGAGGGAATTGAAGTCAGGTGGGCTACTTTGGTGTCCCTTGACCCAGGCCCAGGCTGTTTGGGCTCCCTGGGAAGAGCTCATTGAGTGACAAACGTTGGCCTTGATGCTTTCCTCTTCTGCATGGCAGGAAGGCCAGGCCAGGCCACTCCATGGGAGAGCACCTTGTTCAGGAGGGACCCTTCTCCAGAGCCATGAGTGGCTTCTCATCTGGGAGCAAATGGGTTTCATTACATGGCAAGCCCCTGCTCCAGCAGAGACAGCCCGAGAGCTCACCTGACATCACGCCTCCCTGGGTTCCACACAGTCCATTTGGGAAGCTGGGACTGCGACGCGCGCAGAGTGGCTTTGACCTAAAACACTCTGTTAACTAGGGCCGGGGTTCTCAACCAACGTGATTTTTGTCTCCTAGGGGACATTTAGCAATGGCTGGAAATAATTTATGTTCTCACACTTGCGAAGGGGGAGGTGCTACTGGCATCTCCTGGGTAGAGGCTTACAATGCTCCTAACACCTTGCAGTGCACGTGACAGCCCTCCACAATAAAGAATGGTCCGGCCCCAAATGTCAGGAGAATCAGGGTTGCAAAACCCGTATAATTGGACTGCTTTTTTTTGAGATGGAGTTTTGCTCTTGTTGCCCAGGCTGGAGTGCAGTGGCGCCATCTCGGCTCGATGCATCCTCGGCCTTCCAGGTTCATGCGATTCTCCTGCCTCAGCCTCCCGAGTAGCTGGGATTACAGACACCTGCCACCATGCCCAACTTTTTGTTTTTTTAGTAGAGACAGAGTTTTGCCATGTTGGCCAGGCTGGTCTTGACCTCCTGACCTCAGGTGATCCGCCCGCCTCGGCCTCCCAAAGTGCTAGGATTACAGGCTTGAGCCACCGCACCTGGCCCTGTTGTGCTTTTCAATGGCTTGTCCCAGTAGTGTTTCCTGACGTAGCGCTGTCTCCCTCCCGACAGGAAACCATGATGGACCACGCCTTGCGTACCATCTCCTACATTGCCGACATTGGGAACATCGTGGTGCTGATGGCCAGACGCCGCATGCCCCGGTCAGCCTCTCAGGACTGCATCGAGACCACACCCGGGGCCCAGGAAGGCAAGAAGCAGTATAAGATGATCTGCCATGTGTTCGAATCAGAGGATGTAAGTAAGCTCTTGCCAGGGCACTCCCCTCCCAAGGTTCATAGCCCAGGGCGGCTGCAGGATCCAGGCACTGTGGAGACCACCCGCAGGCGGAAACCCTCCATGCCGTTATTGACGTTTCCAGCGGATGAGTGATCTTTTGCCTACTCTTTGGGTTTGCAAAGATAGTGAACACAGTCTTATTCTACTTCTTGAAACAGGTTCTTCAGGAGCTGTTTATAAATTGAGCCATGGTTAAATATACGAGGGAGCTATTTGAAGAAATCCCTTTACAAAACATTTTCTCTACTCAAAATGAAGTTAATCTTTGCATAACTTTTGTTATTAAAATGCAAATTTTCGCATGGCCCTGGCATGCTGTATAAAGAAGGCACATCTGCACATGAGGCTTAGTTCTGCCTTTGCGTGTGGTATGTCTTCTGAGCAAGTAAAAAGTGATTCTGAAGTATAAGATACCAAAGACTCAGGAAAAGATCGCAAGTCCTTTGGCTCCCTTCTTGGGCTGGAGAAGAGCGTTGTTTTTAGCCTGGAGGGGGACAGAGGGACTGAGGAAGGAGCAGCAGGGCCAAGAGGGGAACTCAGAGAGGAACTGTCCTTCCTGGAGGCTGATCTTACTCACAGACCAGCGGCAGGGCTGCTGGTGAGCCAATTTTGTGGGTGTTGCCAGAGTGAAATTTTAAGAAATGATCTATGGCTGGGCACTGTAGCTTATCATGCCTGTAATCCCAATACTTTTGGGATGCCGAGGTGGGTGGATCACCTGAGGTCAGGAGTTCAAAACCAACCTGGCCAACATTGTGAAACCCCGTCTCTACTAAATATACAAAAAATTAGCCAAGCATGGTGGCGCGTGCCTGTAATCCCACTTGGGAGGCTGAGTCCAGAGAATTGCTTGAACCTGGGAGGCGGAGGTTGCAGTGAGCTGAGATCACGCCATTGCACTCCAGCCTGGGCGACAAGAGGGAAACTCTGTCTCCAAAAAAAAAAAAAAAAAATCTATCCATGGGCAGTTGGCCAGGGCATTCTTTTTAACATAAGGACTTGAGAGTGTCTCAGGACCTGGGCAATAGGGAAGGGTCCCCATATTGTCATGATCCTGACATATGGCATGGAAACTGAAGACAGGGTTCAAACCTGTGGCTGGCGCAGTCATCTGCTTCCTAAGAAGCTGGGTCCACTTGAAATGCTTCAGCGCGATGACAGATTTACAGGAGGGAGAGGGCATTTCAACAGGGCACTCACACATTCCTTCCACCGCTACACAGAGACCCCTTGAAACCTGGATGGGCATTTCTGTGTGACTGAGGGCTGAGGATGTCTGAGAGACCTGGCACGGGCGTGGGCCACAGGTGCTGGCGGAATGAGGCCGGGGCAGGCCCGGTGGCGAAGGGTGGCAGTCAGTTGGTGAGAGTTTCCGAGGGGCACCGAGAGCCCCCAGGTGCAGCCGATGCAGAGGTTAAAGCCAGGGGATGCCAGATTGGGTAGATGAGGTGAGGCTGAGAGACGGGGTGGATGAGGCCCAGGGTGGTCCTGCCCGCACAGCAGCCTCCCCGTCCCCACCTCTATAGCACCTGCAGGCTCTGCCCACAGCCTACCTGCAGGAGGCCGCTTGAGCCCTTGGGTGGGGCCTGCACTCCTGGCCTCACAGCAGTGAACTCCCACAGGCTTGGCTGCGAGCTGGGGCTGGCAGGGCGAACCCTTCTCTGAAGCGCCAGCCGCAGAGCGAGCCCCTTGAACCCCACACCTCCCAGGAGGCAGCCGGACCGGGAATGGAGGCGGCGGCTGGCTGCACACCAGCCGGCCTGATGACGCCTGGAGGAGGCGCAGCCCGGCGGAGCCGGCTCCCCGGGCCTGGAGCTTCCGCGGGGGCGGAGGATGTCGTCCAAGGGGAGGAAGAATGGGGATGGCCCGAGGGAGACCAAGTGGAGTCCAAGAGCCTGTGCGTGGTGGAGCTGGGCTTCCGGGGCTCCCGTGCTCTCAGGCCGCCCTTCCCAGCCAGGTGGCAGCATCAGGCGGAGACAGAAGCAGAGGCTTG
>NW_012116199.1:1577330-1577696 GCF_000951035.1 Colobus angolensis palliatus
AAAAAAAAAAAAAAAAAAAGCAAAAATATGACATGTAATCAATAATTCATTGTTGTCCTAGACTTTGTTTGAAACAGCTTTGACCTGGAGCATCTGGGCCATGCCACAGCTTAGGTGGGGACAGTCAGGAGCAGACCCTTCGGGGTTCAGGGCAACACTGGGGTTCGCTCACGATGGGGTGCTGGTGGGAGACAGCCTTCACCAGATGAGGGAGGGCCCCCAGTTTCTTTCTTGTTCTTCTAAGCTGGAACAAGGGCCCCCTTGAAGGCTTACGGGTGCATCCTGCACCCAGCCCTGCCGCAGCCCCTGTTGAGGAGGCAGCGGGGAGCCTGTGCCGCATGCCTGTCTCCAGCAGGCCTGCCCTCT
>NW_012116199.1:1587128-1588620 GCF_000951035.1 Colobus angolensis palliatus
GCAGGGGAGGCTAGAAACAGAGGCCTTAGCTGGTCCCAGTGGCTTCCCCCAGGGGACTTTGGAAAGTTCTTGTGGGCAGAGGAGCAAATACCCTGGGGATGGCCCATACCTTGACTGCTTGTTAAATGGCTGAATTATTCTGTCTGCGGTGGGTGAGTGGATGGCCTCTGCTGCTTGTTGAATGGGTGAATGCGTGATCCTGGTTTCTTGCTGAAGACATTCCAGGCAGTTTCTGAGACAGGGACCTTTGAGAGGAAGTAAAAGTAGAAGGACTTTTCCAACAAGAGTGAAGGCCGGGGGCAGGCTATGGGTGCTGGAGTCTGAGAGCATTCCTCTGGCCTCTGTGGGTGTGGTGGGGTGGAAGGAGCAGGAACCAGGACACTGGAGCCCTGCTTGGGGTGGAAAGGTCAGTGTCGGGCATGGGTAGGGATGGAGTCAATGCCGGGCATGGGAGGGGATGGGGGTCTGTACTTCTAGGTTCCCAGGATTGCTGGGTGGACCCCAGGAAGGCATGGGAGCCAGAGTGGGGTAGGCAGGGCCTCTAGCCCAAGAGCTTTCCTGGCTGAGATGAGCCAGCCTTGGATCCCATGGCAGGGCGGAATGTGCCAGAACAGGGTCAGCCTCATCCTCCTGTGGGTCCTTGGCAGAGGCCCCAGTCCCTGCTGCCAGCCCCTCTCACACTGCTGATCCCTTTGCAGCTGCAGCTGGAGAAGCACAAGGGCGAGATCCTGGGCGTGGTGGTGGTGGAGTCAGGCTGGGGCTCCATCCTGCCCACGGTGATCCTGGCCAACATGATGAATGGCGGCCCGGCTGCCCGCTCAGGGAAGCTGAGCATCGGGGACCAGATCATGTCCATCAATGGCACCAGCCTGGTGGGGCTGCCACTTGCCACCTGCCAAGGCATCATCAAGGTGGGTGCCCTGGGACCCTCCACCCAGGGGTCGCCTCAGCCCTGCCCCACTTGATCCCCACTTTGCTGCAATCCGCACTTCACCCATGGTGAAACTGAGGGCCAGGGAGACCCACCCGGCGACTGGTCGATGATGGCATCAAAATTTGAACTCGAGACCATTCCGCATGTCTGAATCAGAGGTGGACCCGGGCTGCCCTGGGGTGGGAGGGGAGGGGTGGTCTGAGCCCTGTTTCGAGCCATGTGGCCCTGGGCAAGGGCCCAAGGACCAGTGAGTATAGAGTGACCAGCTTATCCTGTTTTGCCTGGGACTTTGCCAGGTTAGCACTGAAAGTCCCGCTTCCGGGAAACCCCTTCAGTGCCCCTGGGCTGGGGAGGTGGGGGGCACCCTGCATGGGTTGAGTTCTGGGACACAGGTTCCCTTAAGTAAGGAGGCCACCCTGACCGTCAGACTTGTGAGCTTGCAGCTTTGGGAGGTGCTGCCTGTCGCTGTGGGGGGTCAGGCAGAAGGGTCACTGGCAGGTGGGGTGGGGGCCTTCACACTGACCGCTTGCGGAGGAGCGGGCTCTGCCTGCTGCTGGC